>NC_071355.1:114061496-114361496 GCF_943734655.1 Sabethes cyaneus
TCAAGTACATTTAACAAGGAGGGTAATTCGGCTAAAGCTATGCAAATAATGTCTGCGATTTCCTCAAGATATATGTCATTATCAAATAATTCTGACTTTTTTGTGGTACTTTCTGACTTTTGGGCAGAGGTTTGAGATGCTTGTTCATTAATTTGTGCTTGTACATTGAAAATTTCCGAAAGCACAACTCTGACCTTGTTAAGAATATCTGCTCTTTCGAAATCCATTACAACACCATTTGTAAGACTGTGAAACTGTGAATCCTGTGCTGTATATCCAATTTTCTGCCTGAGATGTAGACTTATTTAATTATAAACCCAAAACAGTGTTTAAACTTATTACCTTAACTGCTGCTCTTTTTTAACATCTAATTCCAACTCATGGAAATTTACCTGTAGTAACGACACAATATTATTTACTACTTCGATACCGGAAAGAATTGTAAGTAACTGTTTTCGGCTAGCTATCCAATTGTTTGTGCTGTCTAGCGCAGGAAGTAAACTCATTCGCACTAAACATGGTAATAAGGGACGAATTTCCCATTCACTGCAGTGTGCTAATTTAACAGTATTTAAATTTTGTATAGAAGAAAAAGCTCTTGCAGTTACCATTGAAAAATTCATGATAATAAAAAAATGTTACTGAACTGAACTCATTAAACATGTTAAACTTATGCTATGCCTGAGCCTGTCCTATTCGCGTTGACGAACGTAAGCTGCTGCCACCTCGAAAAGTTTACTGTAGGGGTGAAGCGGAATAGGAATTTCTTAAAGAGCGCAAGAGATCGAAACATTTTGACAGATTTTCACCCACACGTACATATGGGCATTCCTATGAGTGTGCAAGAGATCGTTTAATGCCGTCAACGCGAATAGTTACTATATATATAGTTCGGCGGATAAAAAATCGGGAGCCAAATAAACGTCAAAAGCGGAGCCAAAAGCTTTTCAAAATCCAAAATGCAGGAGTAATGGTAAAAAAATACACTTTATTTTCATAGAACTAGTCATTTTCAACACCCGCCAGTGATTATTTTTCGTAAAAACCTGCACATTTCACCATAATTTCAAATTTAATTTCATAAATCAGGGATGCCAATTCGCCTGGTTTTCTATCCGCCGAACTATATATATAGTAACTATAGCCTGTCCCTGTGCCCTGTGGCCTGTGCTGACGTAATGAGCGATCAAAGTAAATTGATATATACCAGGTATGTGACCATCGAGGGTTGCATTAGTGTGTGTAGAAAGAAGAAGAAATAGTTCTGAAATATGGTGGAACTTGCATGAAAATTAAAACTAAATTAATTGTAATTAATGAATGCAGCTATATTATTCCAGAGAAATATTTGAACATTTACAATGAAATGTAAGGAATATATTTTAAAGTCATTTGCACTTGTAGCCTTCTTTATTATACGTAAAAAATTTGAGAACATGGGTGACTAACTATTTCGATGTGCAATTGAAAAATGAATTAATGTTTCTAATACTTCACGATCAATACGGTATACGGTTGCTTAAATTAAAACACGTTCCATCCAACATTTTGCTTGCATGATGCTCTTGAATATCTGCCTTTGATGTCTTCTTTTAAAAAATAGTTTTATTCGAATAGATGCTTGTGCTATTGCTTGAAAATCCTTAAGTTGAAGTCACTGTTCCAAGATGATACCTTTTTATCATAAATTTACCCGTCGCAACACTATGTAGAAAACCATAAAAAGTAATCTTAGATTGCTACAAAACGGTCTTAGAAGATAATTAACACTTTAAAAGCTTACCAGAAATCAGACGAAAAATATCGCGGGCGGATAACAATGTTGCTCATGCTGCTTATTGAGCAATCATGTCCGAGCATTTTAAAAACAAATCTTTTTTGTTTTACTACTTGTAGGAAAGCGATATAACGACATTTCTTTGAGACATCTTGATACCGTTTTGATGAAAAAATTTCCGCTTGCAATTTGGAATGTTGCACTTCATTGTATTCATGAAAATACATACTAGAAATAATGTTCTAAGCATAAACATAAAAACTGTGAGGAAAAAAATAGACAAATCTTGCGTATCCAACGATTTTTTTAAAAAATTAACTAATTTTCCATACAAAATGCTCGAAATCTCAGAACTAGTGTAGATGTGTTAGTGCAAAGTGTATATGACAGCTCGCATTGTCATATACCTGGTATATATCAATTTACTTTGATGAGCGATATCATCAGAAGTACAATGGAGAGGAATTCTTGATACGGTAAGAGCCACCCTGGCTCTTGGCTGGTAAAGTACGTACAAAAGTTTGGAATTTGGAACCCTTCAACCGAAGCCTGTGTGATATTTCTCACAAATTTTCCTTCTGCCAAAAAAAAGTTAGCGGTTTATTTAGCGGTACATAAATTTAGCGGAAGCTAACAAAAACGCTAACGGTTATAAAAATTAGCGAAAACGCTAACCGCTAACCAAAATGTTAGCTGAGCTAATTAGCTGTTAGCGGATTAGCGGAATTGTGCCCACCTCTGCAATTGTACCAGCGTTGTACCTGTACAATTGTATGTCTGTCACCGTGTACAACGATAGAATCACGCAAGCAAAGTGGTACAACGGTGGTTTCTGTACCTACCTCTTTCACCGTTGTACGAAGCTACAACTGCTCGATTTTTACTGCGCGCAGCGCCAATGACTGGTAGTTGTGATAACAAAAACTAAGCAGAATTTTAAATTAATTATTACTTTGCAAGATTTTGGCGAAGATTTAACGCTAAACGCTCGTTATCTTGAAATTTGTGTTTACATTTCGTCAATAGGAACAAAAACCAACGCTTAGACCATGCAATTAGAGATTATCGGTGATGAGCACAACCACGTACAACGTACAGCAGTATGTCTGTCACCCTTCCGTTGTACATGTACAACGCTGTACACGTACAACGCTGGTACAATTGTATGTCTGTCTAGGGTATTGCTGATTGCAAGGAAAATTGTACCATCCAAAGTGCGAAATCGCTCATAAAACTGCGATCCAGCATTAAATCGTTTCGGTGTCTTCGGCGCACTTTTTCGTTTCATTCCAAGCAATAAGTGCGCCGAAGAGACCGAAACGATTTAAGCCAAAATAGCACTTTTATGAACGATTGCGCACTTTGGATGATAAAATTTTCCTTGCAATTAGCAATATTACTTTTTGCTGGACCAGCATAGGGAAATCAACCCTCACTCGGTTTGTTTACGCTTGCGACATTCGCCCTTTTGTTAATTCTATCTTAAATTATTATAAATATCTACACTTAGTGTGACTATATAAATACAGAGTGGCGACAATGTCAAAATTGGAATAATGATAATTCCGGAGTGATTCGCGATAAGGGCGCAACTAACAAAGTGTGAACAATGAGAAATATCACTGTGATAATTTGCCAGTACATTTTCAAATCTTAATTTAAATAAAAGTTACAAAAATCAAGTTTAAAGACATAAATTGGTGTAAAATAAATCAATCTTATAATTTCACAACAATACTGCATAAAATTTGTGCATTCAAGCTCAAAATCTAAGTTTTATAGTTGAACCCCTTGGAATGAGCCTCAAAGCATTTTGACAATGAGATTCGCCCAGCCCTGTTTCGCCTTGTTTTGATTTTTTTTATTTAATTTCGCCTGTTTACAATGCGCCTGTGTTTTGAAAACAACGCAGTTTAGCTCTTTACTATCGCCTGTTTACAAAACAATTTGCAAATAAGCCTGTCACTTCATAACAATGCGAGGGGCTAAACTGCAAACTGTCTTTTGTTTTGGTTAAACATTTCTATCGCCCATTACTAAAAACTTGTTTTAAATCATTCTAACGATTAAAACAGAAGAAAGGATTCTTGCCAAGGATATTATCAGTCTTTTTAAGGCTGATGGTGTGATAAAACGATTTGTTTACAATTTGTAGTTGAGCCCCAATCGCGAATCACTCCGGAATTGAAGATAGAATTAACAAAAGGGCGAATGTCGCAATCGTAAACAAACCGAGTGAGGGTTGATTTGCCTAAGCTGGTCCAGCAAAAAGTAACTCTCACCCGTTTTGTTTACATTTGCGACATTCGCCCTTTTGTTAATTATATCTAGAATTATCTGTCAGTGTCATTGCAATCGAGCAGACGACCTATCCATCAACGCGTATGCAGGAAAGAGAAAGAAAAACCTTGGAAAACCCGCATTGCATACATTTGGGATGACTTTTCGCCACTCTGTATATAGTCACTCTATCTACACTGAAAAAATTTCAAACATTTTTATCCAGGGGTGTCAAATAGACAATTCTAGAATTAACAAAAGGGCGAATGTCGCAAATGTAAACAAAACGTGTGAGAGTTATTTTTTGCTGGACCAGCATAGCAAAATCAACCCTTACTCGGTTTGTTTACGCTTGCGACATTCGTCCTTTTGTTAATTGAAGATAGAATTAACAAAAGGGCGAATGTCGCAAGCGTAAACAAACCGAGTGAGGGTTGATTTTCCTAAGCTGGTCCAGCAAAGAGTAACTCTCACCCGTTTTGTTTACATTTCCGACATTCGCCCTTTTGTTAATTATATCTAGAATTCTATCTTCAATTTTATTCGCTATGACCTTGGCTATCGACTTTTTCGCGTGCCATGGCGGCTAGTTAAAGCCCTATAAAGATATACATTTATAGGGCTTTATGGCTTGTGGGTACAACTAACGGAAAAAATAAAATACTTTTGGCAACTCTGCTCACGTCATGTTGACATTTTCCCCTTGAAAAAATCAGAGGGGTTGTGTACAAGACACGACCGCACCTATATACGCAGGACTACGTAAGTCTCTTTGTAGTGATAGTAGCATGTATTCATGCTTGTAATCATTCGATTCGTCATGTATACATGCTATATGCAAATTATATACATGCTATATGCGTTGCATGTAACATTTATCAAAGTAGTAACATTGCATACGTTCAATTCTCAAAAGAATTGTGCATTTGAAAACCATTTAACAAAATCAAGAACACAAACTATTGCTTTCCTGCTACCTTACTGAAATTAAAGATTGTTTTTATTACCCATGGTTCTCCACGTTGAAGGGATTTTACCAATTCAATCCTATTTTATCAACAGCACATCTTTTTAATACACTTCTAATGAAACGGTCGGTAAGCATGCGTATTCACGGGAAACTAGCAGTAATTGACTTTTCATCGGAAAGCCCAATTTCGGAAGCAGCTTTTCGGCGCAAAAGCGGGATTGTGTTTATAAAAATGTATATACTGCATTCTTCTTGCCAATCTGAATACAGCGAATATATTTTCATAAACCGAATTTTTGTTTCAGACAAAAAAAACTGCTTTTGAAATTGGCAGAATCGATGATGACTAATTTCACCTTCATACAGAGTCGTATTATAACCGAACACTACAGCTGTAGCACATTTTTCCAACACAGATATCAAATTCGCCGAGGTTTATTCGTCTCGCAGGAAAGAATTTGCGATCTGTTGGGACAATGAACTTGTGTCGTTTTTTTCTGGCACACTTCCCTAACACAGACATCAAATTGGACTAGGTTTAATCGCGTTCGTAAGAAATTTGTTGGCACGAGGGGGCTTTGTCACTCTTTCTGGCGTACTTCCCAAGCAAGGACATCAAAATGGTCTAGGTTTAACCGCGGTGTTAAGAAATTTTGTTAAAATGAGGAAACTTGGTCACTTGTTTTGGCTTACTTCCCAAGCACAGATATCAAATTGGTATAGGTTTAGATCATCGCAAAGAATCTTCCAACCAATCACGAAGCGAGAATTCTGATAAAACATACACACTTAATTCCAAAATAAAGTCTCGGTAAAGTAAAATACCGAACTACACAAAAATAGGCCTGTTTTCCCGTGATATCGGTGAACATTTCTCGTTTTACCGTAACTTGGAAAATTATTTTACTGAGATATCGGAAATGAAGCTTATTTACCGAGATACTGCAATCTTATTTGCCGAGAAGATCAGTAAAACAGTAAACCCCCGAGCTCAGTAAAATAAAGTGCCGAATCTAGATACTTCAATATCGTTTTAACGAAATTTCGTTAAATGCTACTGAAAAAAGCCACAAACTGTTTTACCGAGATTTCGGAAAGCAATGTCAAAAATTAACTGTGCGCGATCGACAGCAGTTTCGTTACCGGTGAAGTTAAAATGGCTATCATTCGGTCTAAGAACCCTACCAGAGGCTGTAAGCGCACGCGTGATGCAGCCGCAACACAAGAAAATCCTTTGAACGGGTTGGTGCAATGGATTGGAGTAAGTTTTTTTTAATTACTGTACTGAATTTTGGAAGATAAAATATGAATAACATTTCTCTAGGTTGACGATTCCCTCCCAGATTATTATTATTATTATTATTATTTATTTATCTTAATTCCAACCGACCATAATGGTCTAAATGAAATATTGTGGCTGGGAAAAGCCACTTTGAGTAGAAATAACTATTCATCCTCAAAGCGGCATAAAAACCCAGCATCTTTTAACAGCACAAATTACAAAATATAAAATAATTACAAATTACAGAATTACAACGTAAATTACATAATCAAACTGTCAAAAATTAAAATCGTGTCGACTATTGTAAGTAATAGCCATACGCCGAACTGGTTCATTCAGACCATAATTGGTACGCCGTGTTCCTACTCGTAGAAGCTCTTGGTGTCGTTGAGGTCGGAAAGGGCAATGCAACTGAAGCGAAGAAAGTATAGATGGACAGTCATACACTCCAGCTAGAATTTTATGTGCCGTCGTGGCTATGATGTTTTTCCGTCGTTGTTCCAGCGAAGTGACACCGATCAGCAAGCAAAGGTTCTCATAGGGTGGAAAATCGTCCGGATTTCTCCACGGTAATGTGCGACATACACTCCGAACGAAGCGTTTTTGGATGCTCTCAATCCGCCTAGACCAAAACTCAAATTGCGGATCCCATACAACACAGCTTGTTTCAAGTATTGATCGCACCAGTGAACAGTATAGTGCACGCAATGTACCTGGATCCCGAAACTCTCTTCCAATTCTTATGATAAGTCCCAGTTGGCGATTAGCTTTGTTGATTATCATATCATAGTGCTGTCGGAAAGTTAACTGATCATCTAGCACGACGCCGAGATCAGTTACAACATTACTACGAAACAGAAGCTGGCCGCAGATGTAGTAGTCATGAATCAGTGTTTGCTTTTTGCGAGAGAAACTAATAACTGAACATTTGGGGACGCTAATCGTCATATAGTTACAATCGCACCACTCCGCAAACATGTTGATCAGATCTTGCAATCTCAGGCAGTCCACTTGTGTACGAACGGTCGTGTAAATTTTAGTGTCGTCAGCATAAAACAATCGTGTGCAAGGTGGTAGTAGTCGGGATAAGTCATTTATAAATAACGAAAATAGTAAAGGTCCTAGAGTGCTACCCTGGGGTACTCCTGAACCATTTCCGAACCAGTCAGACAAACATGCACCTAATTTCACAGCCATTTTGCGGTTTTGTAGATAAGAGGCAAGCCATGATACAAAAGTTGCTGAAGCTCCCAGTTTATCAAGCTTAGCTAGTAGAATACCATGATCGACCCGGTCAAATGCTGCTTTCAGGTCAGTGTAGACGGCGTCAACCTGATCTAGCTGGTCCATAGTCCGCAAGCACAAAGAAGTAAAATCGAGCAAATTTGTAGAAACCGATCTACCTGGAAAAAATCCATGCTGCGATGTGGATATATAGTTTTTCACGTGAAAGAAAAGATAATTGTAAACAATTGTTTCCAAAATCTTCGAGCAAGCACAAAGAGACGTAATTCCTCGATAGTTTTCCACGTTACGCTTATCACCTTTCTTGAAAACCGGAAACATGAAAGACGACTTCCAATGACTAGGAAATTGCTGGCTTTGCAGAGAGAGATTGAATATTGCAGCAATCGGTGATTTTAAGACATTGCCACATTTCTTCAGCAGTACAGCAGGAATACCATCCGGGCCAGGGCTGTAGGACTGTTTCAATTTACAAATAGCCACGGAAACATCATCTTCAGTCACCGTAAAAGTTGTGATCCCAAACTCATTGCTGGGTACCAACCTCAATGCTTTGGCGATACTATCATCTTTGGCAGGTTCACTGTTAAAAACTCCCGAGAAATGCCTAGCAAACAAGTCACATTTACTGTGTAGAGAAGTCGCTTCGTCCTTATTCAGAAATACGCTGGAGGGTAAACCGTCCTCCTTACGTTTCGTGTTTATAAACCTCCAAAAGCTTTTCGGTTTAAAGCGAAGGTTTCGCTCAGTTTTCCGAATATAACTGAGATAGAGCCTCTTATTAAGCGTTTTGTATTTCCTACTAGCCGTGGTAAAACGTATCCGGTTGGAGTCAGTTTTTGTCCTCTGATAGGCGCGAAGGGATGATTTCCGTTTACGGTTTAGACGAGAGAGTTCATTATTTCCCCAAGCTGGTTTACGGCGAGGACGAACTAGAGGAACATGTCGCTCGATCAGATCATGAATCTCCACAGTAAATATGTTCACAGCTTCATCTACATTCGTGCAATTATTTAACGGCGACCAATCAATTGAACAAAAATCTTCATTCATGCTATCGTAATCGCCACGTCGGAAATCAAACTCATAACACAAAATCGTAATAGAAAGTTCACATTAAATCGTTTTCATGTCAATTTCACATTGGAATTGTATAATGATTAGAGTATGTCAAATCGAAGTGAACAATAAGTTGCTTTGCAGTCGTGCGTGTCTTCATATACAATTCATGACTGTGAATTATAAAGCAGGATAGACAATTGCAATATTTGATTATATCTTAATCATATATTTAGGAGTATTTAGTTGCGTGTTATAAAAACTGCGCAAAATAGAATTACAAATAGTTGTCAAAATTTTCGCACGTATTTCGCCTCCATTTTGGTACATATATGTTCTTATATGGCGTGAAATATAACTTTTTCGTTCAGATATGATTTCGTATACCTCAGTTGCAATCGAGATATACAAACCAAATGGTTTACTGGGCTCCCAACCCATAACGTGAATCCAGTGCTAATAATTCGTGGTGAGATGTTGCAGTGTGGAGGCCAATGCGTCATCTCATGGAAAGAATACAACATCCCCGTTGGCTGCTGCCATGCAGTAGTAGGCTTTCTTAGACTATGCGAATGTTACGATGTATTTGCCACCAACTGCATGCCCATCGACAAGCAATTCTTTGTGTTTATCAGAGCAACAATTTTTTCAATAGGCAAATTAACCACTACAAGTGAAAAATTTGCTCGTTCTACGTGGTTCTACCATTAACTTTGCCTTTATATTTCTTTTAACTTTGCCTTTATATTTCAATAGTTTATACTATTAACTATACTATTACACCGTTAAACCACAAACTATACAGACACCACGCGAACGATTTTTCCAGGTACCAGAAGGGACGTGAGAAAGTCACTCACGGTCCCTTCACAAGCACTCATTTTTCTCACTCGTTAGTTCATCAATAGGTTTTGTAGCAACGCAAAACAAACATTTTTAGTTACCATGCAAAACAACATTCCCTTGCCAACCCAAAGCTATGGGCAATAGCAACGGAAGGTACTGTTATTTTTGTTACAAAACCTGGTGATACGATGTTGGTGCTAATCAGTAAAACCGACGAAGATTCCTACGCGCCGCGAAAAGATCTCTGAACGGGGACATAGTCCGGACATTCCTTCTTGGCGAAATCGATAATCCATCGGTTAGAATACTCCGCACAAGGGGTCGGTCACTCGGCACAGCCGTTTTTATGTTAGGCGACTTGAAACGAACCGAACTGTGCCGGTGCTGTACCGAAAGTGCCGAACTGCAAGATTTGTTAAATTCGTTAAAATCTGATAGATCTGGCAACCGTGCGAGATGATTTTGACAACTGGCAGTGCTCCCATTTCATATGTAAAATTGAACCGGAGGTGTATAAAGCCCTATAAATGTTATTTTTATAAGGCTTTAGAGGTGTGCCGTTTAATATCTCTGCAGTGCCGGGGCACTATGTGCTGAGTGTCCGACCCCTTGACTCCGCATCGTTCGTACTGTTACGATTTCGCATTCGACTAGCGATGCTGCAAAGAGTACTTATCGCTGTTTCTCGATAATTCGTTCACGAGCCAGCGCCAATATCCACGTTTTATTACTTTCATCATGCTCTTCATCTGTTTCTCAAGTACCTGGTACTTCTAGAGCAGATTTATCGAACCTTATTTTCGTAAGTCCTCATACCAGGGTGGCAACTCAACCAGGAAAAGACCAGGAATTAGATGCTTGCTGATTGCTTAATTACTTGTGTGGCCATGTCCGTTGGTTCGACAAAACCAAAAAGTCTGCTTTCTCATCTGTCGACGGTCATATGCCCTGACTTTCACCTGTCGCCAGGAGAGGTTTGCATCAATAGTCTGAATCAATTGACTGACGTTGACGGCGTAGCCCACCATTAGGCTCTAGATTTCCCTCTTCTACTCTCCCTGTGGATTACACTTGAGTCCAGGTTTCCTGCAGATTTCGTTCGATTCTCTTCTCAAAATATGTCAGATCCACCCCTACCTACGTTCCCAATTCTCTGTTTCTATCTGGCGCTGGTGATATCGACGATCGTGTGTTAGACCACTAAGCCCGAATAATGTATTCAGGCAACGATTAATGAAGACCTGCAGTTATCTCCGCTGACGCACTACGTCTCGCAGGCAATAGACTGGATTTCTCGTTAGAATTGAAAGTCCGTGTTTGAGTCGGCTGATTTGAGCACCAAACATTCCAAAGTATATTTTTATTTTTCACTGTTTACTCAATATCTTATCTATTTGTTTTTTTTTTGCTTTTGTTTCTGTTAGGCTTTGGCTGATGCCGATAACAGCTCATCTCGCTATTGTTTTTTACATGATGCCTTGATACGGTTGCGCAAAGATCTGGATAATCTGCTGGCAACAGCCGATGATTCCAGAAAGCAGAGCCTGCAGAAGGAAACGTGTGGCTTTGAAGCGTTGTATCGTCGTTTTCTGCTGGAAGATGGACCATCCATACAGCGGGATCTAATTCAGAAGTTGCCCCAAGAAGCGGTAAATGATTATTCCAGCTTACGAACGCCACAAGAATCGGAAATTCAAGTTCGTGGTATGCTGGACAAGTTAGTGGTTGTTAAACTGAATGGTGCTGTTGAAACGTCCATGGGCTGTCACGGACCGAAAAGCGTTATTCCTGTACGCAGTGATCTGACGTTTTTAGATTTAACGGTGCAGCAAATCTAACATTTAAACAAAACGTATAACGCTAATGTTCTACCTGTTTTAATAAATTCAACACTAATGAGGATACTGAAAAGGTGATCCGTAAGTACAAAGGCTTTCAAGTTCGAATTCATACCTTCAATCAAAGTTGCTACCCTCGCATTAGTCGTGATTCATAACTGCCAGTAGCAAGAGATTCCAACATAGAGAGCGTGGTATCCACCGGGTGACTTTTATCAAGCTTTCCAAAATTCTGTATTAGGTACTTAAGAAGTTTATTGAGGAAGATCGAGAGTATTGTTTGCTGTCTAACATCGATAATCTTGGAGCCACAGTAGTTTTGTAAATATTTTGAATCGATTGCTTGGTGATGACCGCCAAGCTGACAAACAAGGTGGAGTATACCCTTGTGAATTAGTTAAGTAGCTCGATATCCTTGTGAAAATAATGACCTGGTGAGTAATGGTTGAAAATTTAATAGCCATAGTTTAATTGAAATTTTTTATGCAGATCGAGTAACCATTAAGCGACAAACATGCTCTTGAGTTAGGCCTTAGAGCGATCGCAACAGGTGGTGAGGCGCGGGTGGAAATGCGCAGCACTTTATCGCAAGTGATTGAGCAGAGAATCATTATTAAACATATATTGCAAATTGAATCAAAAGTTGCGAAACACAAGAATCTTGCAAACAGGTATGCATTTAATGTTTTTATTGTTTCAGCTATTAATATGTTTTGATTTCAAATTCTCTTATAAACATTACTTTATCTGAGCAACTATAGATACATTAATTTTCTTTCCATGAGTAGGTGGTTTGTCGATTCCTTCGACAACCACCTAAGTTTTCGTTTCGTGTATAGCATGTAATCTAAACTAATAGCCCAATTTAGTTATATGTGTAAAATATAGTATTGCATGATTTACCTTTTGCATTGGCGTAGCTAGAAACTTTCCCTGGAGGGGGCCTAGGGGGTGCCTTACAAAAAATTTTTGATTATGATCTTGTTACTCTGGCTGTCACCTCAAGGTTTTGTAGGGAAATACCAGGCGGGCTTGATGAGGGTCCGCGCGATTACCAGATATGTCGGGAGTACAACCCGTCCGCGTGATTTCAAAGCAACATACGATACAGTCTGTCGAGACCAGCTATGGCAGTTAATGCACGAACACGGTTTTCCGAATAAACTGAGGCAACTGAGCAGGGCTACATTGGAGAGAGTGTTGTGTTTCGTGTGCATCTCGGGGATACTTTCGAGTTATTTTGAGACGCGCCGAAAGTTGGGACTAGGTGACGGCTTATTTTGCATGCTATTCAACAACGCGTTGATCCGACAAAATCGGAATCTAGGACAAGTGTTCTAAACGTAAATGCGGCCAAGACCAAAAACTCAAAGGAAACGAACGCGTGCCTCTCGCGGATGGTAACTGTTGATGGCGACGAAGTAGACGTGGCAGATGGGTTCGTGTATTTGGGATTGCTGGTGCACACGGACACCAACACTAGTAAGAAGATCTAGTTGCGCATTTAAGCGGGAAATTAGGCTTCCTTAGCCCTTCGCAAAACGCTAGGCATACGCTATTTTCGAACGGAAGGTTCTGCGGACGATATTTGGCGGAGTTTAACTGAAAGCGGAGAGTAACGGAGACGTATGAATCATGAGCTACAAACACTATTTGGAGAGATTGCCATCGTCATCTGGCGAAAGTCAGTAGGCTACAGTGCGACGAAAATAGTTCTCTTTGACAACTGTACCAGCATCAGGAACAGGGGGGCTCAACGTGATGGCTCGACCATGTCGAAAGTGATTTGCGACTTTTGTGAGTGGGAAATTTGCGACGAGTGGCCCAAGATGCAGTTGAATGGAGACGAACGCTTGAAACAGTATGAGCCGGGGTGGCTACTAAACTACTGACGACGACGACAACTACGCTTTTGCGATCCCTAGTGAAAAAGAAAATATCTACACAGCGGGAACATATACACTGAGTTTTTTCCCGGTTTCCAATTCCAATGAGGAAAATTTCTGGAGGGGGCCTGTAGAATTCTGGAGGGGGCCTGGTACCCCAGGCACCCCCTCTAGCTACGCCAATGACCTTTTGTGTACTTCCGTTCCCACTTCATAAAGTATGTCCGTAGTATTTTATCGGTCCTCCTCCACTATCCACTTTTAAAAGCGGCAATTACCGTCACCGGGAATAATCGGGGTAATTCTAATGATTGCTAGGTTTGCCAAGTGGCCGGTTTTTGGCCGGCCCGACCGGTTTTTAACTTACAAAGCTACTGGCCCGTCAATCCGGCAAAAAGGCCGGTTTTCCGACATATAAAGCCGGATTTGTACTTTTTGCTTGATTTGTAAAATTGCAGAAAGTGGATTATTGAAGAAAGCCAGTTTTGCCGCGAAATACCTTGCTTTTGGCTATAATTTATTTACGTTAAATTATCCACTAGCGCCAAAGGAAATAGTTGTCTCTCTAAAACTAGCTATCTTCAATAATCTGTTCAATGTTCGTTGTGGTTGTGACTGTGATGTCCTGCCGTTCGCTATTGTCGTGACCGTCTCTCGCAAACCGTACGCTGAAGAACAAAACCAACCGATCGTCTATACGTCCGTCCATAAACTGAAAATCTAACCCTTCAGAGCAATTTAATTTACCCAGTTCTCTTTGTTTTGTGGTTTCTCTTCCCACCGAGAATTCTCTCACACCCACATTCAATACAACTTCGGCTGATCGAACCGTATTGATACCGAAACAAAGCAATACAACCTGTTTCTCTTTCTCTCTTGTTACCCCGAACGAAAGCCAACACACACATACATATTGAGGGGCATGCTTTTCAAAGCAGATCTAATACGAAGCAACCCATGCTTATATGTTATATACTACTCAAAACAGAGTGCCGGTACTTTATACTTTTCAGTTACACTGAAATAAATCACATTTGAATTTTTAATCTAAGTATCTGGCATATTCTCTACATTCACCCCCTCTCCTACTCTTTAGGTATATGTAGTACAAAACATTTTGTTAAATTAATTGCCATAACAGCACAATTCACAAGGGTAGTTTCATCAGACAGCAACAACTCGATCCAGTAGCAAATTTGTTCCACTAATCCGAATTCAAATTATGAAACTTCGGAATCGCATAAGCAGGTGTTTTTTGCACTTGAGAACTCATATATGGACTCAACATCATAATACCCGTAATGTAACAGTGCGAATCAGTCGACTCGGATACCTCATCGCTCGATGAAACGTTGAAATAGATGTCAAATCCTGTACTTCAGCATAGTGAACCAGATAACCATTTCATTCTCTTATTTCAATACTTTATGAAACGTTTTTCACAACAGCAGCAAAAAATGAAGCATCAAGGACCCGCCAACATATCCATAATTCACAATTTAAAATTATTGTTACTAACATCATTATGGTCATCATTACCATCAAATTATTCTTACTACCATCATCATATTGATCTTTACCATCATCATCATCCTCATTACCATCAACATCATGATCGTGATCACCATGACGGTGATCATCATTATCATCATCGTGATCATTACATTTAATAGTACGATCATTTCCGTCATTCTCATGATCATTCCAATGTTAATTACCATAATTATAATCATTATGAACTTTACCATCTTCATCACCATCATTACGTCAATTACCACAATCATTTAAAATCATCATGATCATTACCATTTTCATCATAATCATCGTCGTCATCATCATGAATAATACTCTCACTATCTTCATTATCGCCTTGAACGTTACCATCATTCTCATCCTCATTAACATCAACATCATCATGATCATTACCAACATAATAATCAATAACATTCTGGTGATCATTACAATCATCGTGATCATTACTAACAGCATGATCATCTCTTTCATTATCAGGATCATTCTCATCATGTTAACTACCATAATCATAATCATTACTATCATTATAATCATTTCATCTTCATCACGATCATTGCCATCTACATCATGATGGTTACCATCACGATTATTACCACTATCAATTACAATCTCATAATCACTGCCATCAGTTTCATGATCGATACTATGATGATCAACATGATCATTCCCGTTACGTTCATTATCATCTTCATGATCAATACTATCGTTATTATGATCATAACCATCATCCTTACCATTTTAATCATGATGATGATGATTACTATCATTATCTTCATCATCATAAACGTTACCGTCATTCTCTAGATTATTACTATCATAATGATCATTATCATCGTCATGATTATTACCATCCCCATGATCGTTACCGCCATCATGATCATTGCCAACAACATGATCAATACCATCATGATTTTCATCATTACAACCATCGTAATCATTACCATCAACAGTGTGATCATATCCGATATTATCATGATCATTCTCATGTTAATTACCAAATTATAATGATTACTATCTTCATCACGATCATTACCATCATGTACAAAATTTCCCACAAATCCATGCACATCAACTAATTGCGCTCATAAGCTTTCTTTCAGTCTCCCTCTCACAGGGAAAAAATGCCGCAGTCCCACAGACAGTCATACAAGTTTCGTATTTGTTGACTATGGACACAAACTATTCTCACGCCTACAAGCGTTCGTTCGGTGTCCTTCCCAGAGGAACAAAAAGTACAATTTCTGTCACTCCTTTCCGAATACCCCGCAAATACGCACAAAAACAGATTGATAATTTTGACACTCGCAAGGGTTCTTTCGACGTCCTTCCCTCCTTCTCCGGAGAACCATCGCACACAGGCGAATCAAGTTATTTTCAGCTCACGAGCATTCTTTCTCAGAGGAGCAAAATCAAACACATTTTTGGCTGTCATAATCGAAATGCACATAAGCAAACCAGCTCTTTGACGCTCACAGGCGTGCTTTCAAAGTCCTTCCCAGAGGAACAAGCACGCACACAAGCGGCTCAACAATCTGACGCTCTCAAGCGTTCTATATCGATGTCCTTCCCAGAGGAACAAGCACGCACACAAGCGGTTCAACAATATGACGCTCTCAAGCGTTCTATAGTCCTTCCCAGAGGAACAAGCACGCACACAAGCGGCTCAATAATCTGACGCTCACTAGCGTTCTATCGATGCACTTTGCAAAGGAGAAAAAGAAAACCAAATTTTTCGAACGTCCCGCCACCACGCTCTCAAGCGTTCTATCACCAGCCTTTTTGTGGGCCGCCATGTTTGCGAGGCTATGCATTGACCTGTTTGCGGGCGTAGCTGATAATGCCATTTCGGAAAATCCACCATTGACCACCGACTATTCGAAGCCGAGCAATTTATGCCTTATTAAACGCGTACACTGTCTGAAACAAACAAACAGGCGACTTTTCTTTCTTTCTACAAGAATACTCACTCTTTCTGGAAGCGTTTTGCGCCATGTCGTGACCGTCTCTCGCAAACCGTACGCTGAAGAACAAAACCAACCGATCGTCTATACGTCCGTCCATAAACTGAAAATCTAACCCTTCAGAGCAATTTAATTTACCCAGTTCTCTTTGTTTTGTGGTTTCTCTTCCCACCGAGAATTCTCTCACACCCACATTCAATACAACTTCGGCTGATCGAACCGTATTGATACCGAAACAAAGCAATACAACCTGTTTCTCTTTCTCTCTTGTTACCCCGAACGAAAGCCAACACACACATACATATTGAGGGGCATGCTTTTCAAAGCAGATCTAATACGAAGCAACCCATGCTTATATGTTATATACTACTCAAAACAGAGTGCCGGTACTTTATACTTTTCAGTTACACTGAAATAAATCACATTTGAATTTTTAATCTAAGTATCTGGCATATTCTCTACAGCTATGTCCATAATTGACTGCTTATCCCATATGCACGGGAAAGCAAAATTCTCTAATATGCTGCCACAACCCCGCCCCCTGCGTTTTTTGAAGGCAGGACCGATCGGCCGGTTTTTGTAATTTTCAGACTTGGCAACCCTAACGATTGCCCTCATTATACTGCATCTGCTCAATATGTCTTCTTTTCGATAGTATCTAATACTACTTTTTCGATACTTCTGAGCGATAACACTGATCTTCAATAATAGTCCGCACAAGTATAAAAATTACACAAATTGTTTCCTTTGGGTACTCTTACCACTAGGTCCAGTATATTCAACTATTGTGGTAACTTGGCAAGCCCCGTTTATTTCTTTTACTGTGCGCTTCAAGCTTGCCTATCACTTATAGAGGAATTGATAGGCTGGTAGATGGAGCGAGACAGGTGCCAATCAGGGATAACTTGATTTAAACCTAGGACTTTAAACCTATCCTGATCGGCGACGCAAACCAGATATCCCTATTTTGAGATACTGCAGTCTGCGTCCTATTAGTGCTCCACAATTGCAGAGCAAGTGTTCCGAAGTTTCGCTCTCGGTATTACACAGATGGATTGATGATGATATTTACTCGGACAATGTCCTGTCACAAAAGCGGTAAGCGTGCTGAGATATCTCTTATTGAGACTCAGCAACTTTTGAGTAATACTCGGCGTTATATTTTTTTTATTGTTCAAGCGATTGTACGGCCATCCAATTGGCCATAACGGTTCGGCTCTCCCATTGTTTCAGCTCATTTTTCAGGGCACAGTCAGGGATTCAGCAGAATGGACCTGGAACCGTGAATGGAGAGTTAGAGCCACATCTGGCTAGTTCATTCCCCTTTATACCGTAATGACCAGGAATCCAGTTCAAATTTACCGACTTCACTTGGTTTAGTTACCGGTAAATGCAATCCCAGATAATTTTTAAGGAGCACTAAAAGCTTTAAGGGCTTTTAGTCCGCTTGGCTGTCAGAGAAAATCCAGATATTAGCATGTCTCTATTTCGTTTTAAGACCGACGTTTGTACATTCTATTACAGCTGTTATCTCTGCCTGGACGACTGTTGGCCAGTCTCCCATAACTACAGAGCCGCCATACCAATGAGGCATAAGCTATCATAGGTCTCACAATGGCGGTTTAGACCCACATCACCATTTTTGGTTTGGGGCCCATGTTTTTCCTACCATTCTAGAACATACCCATAGGGCAGTGCTTGCCTTGCTAATTATTGAATCTAAGTGTGCGTTCCAAGATAGTTTAGTGTATAACCACAGACAAACAGACATAACACTCGTTCCATTCATCGTACCGATAAAACCGTCATTTCAAATTTGGGCTTAGTTGGGAATGTCTCCGTTTTGGTCAAAGTGGCGCTTTTTGATGAAAGAAGGGGAATTCCCCATAAAAAATACTTGCTACTTCGAGGAACACCCATATTGCTATTTGATATTTGGGAATGTCGATCATAGATGGTGCTAGTGTTCAGGCTAAATGTGAGGTACGATAATTTTTGTTGATTTTTCTTCCAAGAGTTATGTCTGTTTGTCTGTGGTATAACATTACTCCCAGATATTTAACTGAGACGCTACATTTAATTTCTTCTTCCCCAAGGTGTAGACACTATAACTTCAGTTTTTTCTTCATAGTGACAGGAACAGTTATTGTTTTTGAGGGATTGATGCCTAGGCCTTCTTTACTATCACCAAGACAGTGTAAGATTTAAGGCCTCTGCATTCTATCCGATACCTCGTCGTCGAATTTTCCACGAACCATGATGACCAAATCATCAGCAAAACAAACAACTTCGAAGCCTTTTGCCTCTAAGCTTCTCACAGAGTCAGGTCCAAGACTTCCTGCCTCATAGCATTTATGAACGTAGGTTCATTGCCTTTATTAGCAATGTCGATGTTGTTTGACTAGAGAAATTCTAAAAGACACCGCAACCTCTTGAATGGGACCCTCACGAACGTCACCAGGAAAGTAGGCCGATGCTACGATAATATCGAATTTTCCCCTGGCGGTTGGTACCTCAACTCTGATCTCCACGATGTCTCGTTTGATGAACTCTGTAATGGGAAAACAATGTTTGCGTTGACCAAGACAGCAGCTCTCGGAGAGTCATACTTGTAATCATAGGAGGGAGGCAGGGATCTCAATTCACCATAGAAAAAAACCCTCCAAAAATACTCACGTTTGCTTAGTTCTCGAGTTATGTAGATTTGTATTTCATTTGTATAACCCAAGTAATCATAAGCATTAATCTAAAACCGTATATTGGAAATAATTCTGCATCCCAAGTGTCAAACTTTTGTATATTAGCAATCTTAATGCTTATAAAACGTATATTAACATTGTTGATGCATAGAAGCATTAACGTAAATCAGCATTAAAAAAAGCAATATAGGGTAACCAACGTATTTTGGACCCCTTCAACAGCTGTACATAATTTGGACACTTACAGCAAAATCAAATGGAAGTGTCCAAATTATGTACAGCTGCTGATGGGGTCCAAAATAGGTTGGTTACCCTATGCGCATATAACGTAACAATATAATGCATTTAGTCAATTGCATTAAAACGAGCCGTAAGTGTTGATGAACGGCTTGTACTTGACTTCTTATTTTGCAATTCTGCGGCCACTATTTGTGCCCTCTTCCATCTGACGGTTGCCGTCTTTTTCTACCCTATTGGTAATGCAGGGAAGAAGCTATGATATGAGAGGGAATATCACCAAGATTTAAATACGACTAATTTCAACTCACTCAATCACATCCGCTATGGTTTAGAAAGCAAAGGTGGAAGGAAACGAATGAGGTTGCATGACTAACTACCGGTTCGAGCCCTGTCTAGGTGGTAAGATTATTCAGCATTTCAAAAAATGGTCCCGTTTATCCTGCTCCCCTTGAGATGCAGCAAAAAAAATCGCTTGCTTTTTTAAATCCCGACCGAATCTATTTTTATTTACCATAACAAGCAAACGATATGCCGTCGATACTTTTTCGATATGTCGATAATGTAGACAAAATGACGTTTCGTTTAAGCCTTAAACAAACACTGATAGTGTTTATTGGATGCTTGTGGCGTAGCATTTTAACATTTCGCTATTTCGCCTTTTTAGCATTATGTGAGCTCTACAGAAGTATATAAAGAAGGATATGCTTCTAATCATAGTTCTGTATGCTTATACAATGTTGTCCAAGGACTAGTGTTTAGTGCTTACTGGTTACTTGGGAAGAGCCCCCCCGTCTTAGAGGGGTCTCAATTCACCATAGAAAAAAATCCTGCTTCCAAAAATCCCCACATGCCAAATTTGGTTCCATTTGCTTCAATTGTATAGGAGCCCCCTCCCCTTCCCCCGTCTAAAGAGGGGTCTGAAACCATCCTATGAACTTTCCCCGGTCCCAAAAATCTCAGCAAATTTTTACGCCGATTGGTTCAACAATTTACTAGTCTATGAGGCACATGCAGACAAACAGACATTCATTTTTATATGTAAGATATTTTCTTTTTCTTTATATTTTCAGAAACATATTTTTTAAGAAAGTTGGCATCTGTTACTTGCTCCCGAAATATCGAACATAACCGGACTTCAGCTCTTTACAAAAACTAGGAATGAGCCAACTCCATCCAGCAATCACAACATTTAGCCTCCATTATGCGAACGGCAAGGATGGTTCGATCACTTTGACTCAATTTTGTATTGGACATTTGTGGAACTAGTTATTATCTACAATTTTGCTGAACAAAGTTTTGCTGTATCTTTTGTAGTTACGGTTCTAAAATGCTAGTACCTCTTTAGTAACTAAATGAACGTTCATTTAGTCACTAAAGAGTTACTAGCATTGTAGCGCTGTAACTATAAAAGATACAGCAAAACTTCTTTCAGCAAAATTATTGATAATAACCAATTTTACAAATGTCTCATACATCACTTTGTCAAATTTGGCTCGGCTGAGGCGGTACTCTCTAATGAATCAAACTTCAGTTAAAGTGATCGAACCATCCCTGGCGAACGGTATTGTTGCCAGGTGCAAGATCTACGTCTTAGATCTCCTTGATTCGTCGTGAATACAATACAATCAGCTTATAATGCCAGAGATCCCGAATGCTCTGCTGAGTACTTACGGTTTGCTCACCAACAAATGTTTTATATCTGCATCCACAGGCCACTGACGTACAGGTGTGGCTTTTTATTAGGCGGTCTAAGTGTGTCAATGAAAAAAAGAATGAAACCACAGCTTTAACCGCAACCATCGCAACTCCATGTCGTACGGACTACACGAAGCACCATTTGTTAGTACATGTTTTTCCTGACCGGTAGAGTGGCAGGAGCAGAAGAAGCGTAGCGTCGGGATTATCAGACAAGCCAGTTCAATCATCCTGCCACACGTATGAACAAAAAGCAGGTTCCGGAACTGCCAACAATGGCTCATTCGAGTCGGGAATTGAAGATTACACTTTCGGTACTTCTAGTCGAATAATTCAAAATGACATCCTCATGTACCAGCTAGGTCATCGTCAAATTATTTCCATCAGCAGACATTGGACCACAATAAATAGAGTTCCAAAACCGATCACAGTCACAATTAGCAAGTCCGAGACTTTGAAATATTTCAATCGTAAAATCTACTTCTACCAGCAGTAATGACGTCCTACTCGATCGAAAGATTTTGGCCGGCCTTTAGACTACCCTGAAACAACGGTATCCAATGAATGAACGAAGTGAGTATTTAGTTTTTGTCGTATTTCAGTGTTTATTCATTTCAGTGCTATTGTTCAAGTTGCGGACACAATACGAACGGACATAGCGAAAACAAGGCTCACGATCGATGGTATTTATTATGTGGTTGATCCGGGATTTGTTATGCAAAAACTACAAGGTATACAGCCTTATGGGTTGTATGAAAGGGTGACGTAGGACTATGTCAGATCATTAAGGACTAATGTTAACTGCATTTCTGGTATATGTACGTTTATAAGAATCTGTGAGTGCCATTGTTTAAGGGAATGTTTAAAAGAGAAGAGCGAAATATTCAGATTAAATTCTTCATTGAATGCAATGGTGGCTTTGAAAATACGTGAACGGGCATTCATAAGTACAACGCCTGCAACCATCGACATAGACATTTCTTTTAAAAATCACTTGAGTGCATCATAAAGGTTGAAATAGTAATGAATGACCAGCCGACAGATTATTGTATTAAATATGATTATGTGACATGACATGTCAAGTTTCAATAATCTTACTTTAACTCGCTAGTGGCCTTTAAAAAGGCCATTGGTTACAAATGACATTAAGAAAGCAAAGCACGTTCATCGCAAATCTGAATGTCCATCTCTTTTGACATGAATGGCAACAGGCACGTAAGTTAGCGGCGTCGTTTTACTGTCTTTTGCTACGAGAAGGTTTTACTAGTTTACTTTCACATCTTACCACTTGTTACATAGCAGACAATATGGCACATACGCAAAAATTTCGGTTTTATTTGTAGGAGAGTCCTTATCTTCTTACCACAGGGGTGAGAGGTCTCAAACCACCATAAAATAAATTCATGCCTCTAAAAACCCCCACATGCTAAATTTGGCTTCATTTGCCTGATTAGATCTAGAGTTATGAGGAAATTTGTATTACATTTGTATGGGATCCCCCTTTATAACAAAGACAAAGATCCTAATTCATTATAGAAAAAATGCTTACCTAGGTAGCTACCAAATTTGGTTTCTTTTACTTGATTAGTTTTCGAATTATGAGGAAATTTGAATATTATTTGTATGGGAGCCCTCCCTTCTTAAAGAGGGGAGGGGTCTTAATTCACCATAGAAAAAAACTACAAGGTATACAGCCCTAAGGGTTGTACGAAAAGGTGACGTAGGACTATATCAGATCATTGGATCAAAGGCTAATGTAAATTACATTTCTGGCATTTGTATGTTGATAAGAACCTGTTAGTGCCATTGTTTAAGTGAATGTTTTAATGAGAAGAGCGAAATATTCAGATTCAATTCTTCATTGAATGCAGTGGTGGCTTTGAAAATACGTGGAAGGGGGTTCATAAGTACAACGCCTGCAACCATTGAGACATAGAGATTTCTTTTCAAATCATTTGTGTGCATCATATTGACCTTTTCGCGTGCCTAATGGCGGCTAGTTAAAGCCCTATAAAGATATACATTTATAGGGCTTTACGGCGTGTGGGTACAACTATCGGAAAAAATAACATGCTTTTGGCAACTCTGCTCACGTCAAGTTGACATTTTCCCCTTGCAAAACTGTCTAGCGTACGTTAGCAAAGTTGCCAAAAGCATTGAAATATTTTACAAAAGTTGCGCCCACTATCCGCCATTAAGCACGCGAAAAGGTGGATAGGTTGAAATAGTAATGAATGGCCAGCCCACAGATTATTGTATTAAATATGATTATGCGTAGCTTGACATGTTTCAATAATCTTGCTTCAATTCACTTGTGCCGTTAAAAGGGCCATTGGTTACAAATAACATTAAAGCCAAAGCACGTTCATCGCAAATATGACGTGCCATTCGAATGTCCTTCTCTTTTGATATGAAGGGCAACAGGCACGTAAGTTAGCAGCGTCGATTCACTTCTTTTGCTCCAAGAAGGTTTTACTAGTTTACTTTCACAGCTTACCGCTTGCTACATAGTAGAAAATATGGCACATACGCAAAAATTTCTGTTTCATTTGATGAGAGCCGTTATCTTTCTACCACAGGGGTGAGGGGTCTCACCTCTGCTTCCAAAAACCCCGACATGCCAAATTTGGTTCCATTTGCTTAATTAGTTATCGAGTTATGAGGAAATTTGTATTTCATTGGTATAGGAGCCTCCCCACTTAGAAGGTTAAGGGGTCTCAGTAAGAAAAAATTCTTACCTCCAAAAACCCCCACATGCCAAATTGGTTCCATTTGCTTGATTAATTCTCGAGTTATAAGGAAATTTGTATATTATTTGTATGCGAGCCCCCCTCCTAGAGAGGGAACGGGTCTCAATTCACCATAGAAAAATTTCTTGCCTTTTGAAACCCTCACATGCCTTATTTGGTTCCATTTGCTTGATTAGTTCTCGAGTTTTGAGGATATTTGTGTTTCATTTGTATAGGAGCCCTACCCTCTTAGCAAAGCAAAGCCTTGGGTTTATACCGTCTTTAGACATTACCCTTCTTTATTGACATATTTCACAGCCGGCTATTAGAGTACAGGAAAGTTACGGGGCAAATGAAACGATCCTACTGAATCTTTCTAGCAAGAACCGCCTTACCGAGTTTCAAACATACGACGACTGACTTGTAAGACCAGCATCGTACCTCGAAGCTAACTGGGCGGTGAGCTACCCCCCACCCCCCCTCTTATGCCCTCCATAAAATTGCTCTCTTACCCCCTCCATAAAATTGCTGACGTATAAATTGTTCAGTTTCGTTCAGTAGTTTAGTAGTTATTAGCATTTGAAATCTTTCATTCAAACGCTACACTTCTATTTTCGTTTTCACAAAGTGCTACCCAGTCCCAGTATAGCAAACAAAGATGTAGTCCTACGTCAAAAATTTGCTTTCTGAAACCCCCATATTCCAAATTTGGTTCCATTTGCTTGATTAGTTTTCGAGTTTTGAAGAAATTTGCATTTCATTTATATGGGAGCCCCCCCTCCTCTTATGCCCTCCCTAAAATTGCTCTCTTACCCCCTATAAAATTGCTGGCCATTTTATCTATCCAACGGCATATAAATTGTTCAGTTTCGTTCAGTAGTTTAGTAGTTATTTGCATTTGAAATCTTTCATTCAAACGTTACTCTTCTATTTTCGTTTTCACAAAGTGCTACCGAGTCCCAGTATAGTAAACAAAGACGTAGTCCTACGTCAAAAGTCTATAACTCAAGAACTAGAATGGTACGTGAAAGGCTTCCGATGCTGGTTCCAGAAATCGTATTGATTTGACCACAACGGTACTTCAGCTGGGAATTTACGATTTGCTGTTGCTGGCTTCAGACCTATTGCCTAGCTACTGCACTCTTTATCTGCATTAGACAACGAAAGACAGTCGGCATGATTAGGTTGCCGTATAGCAGACTTTATCTTAGAAACTATGGTATATCCAATGAAAGAAGGAAGTGGGTATTATGAAGTCTGTCATATTGTTAGTGTCCAAGTTGCTGCTGAATATGCCAGATCTGGCCGGCTCTGCTACAGGCGGAACATAGCAAATTGTGGTTTTACCCGCGGATGAACCTATACTCGGAATGCAGGTAACCACAGTCTGCAAATCTACACTGCAGAGTCACAACAAAAACGTACGTAAAGTTCATGTTAAAATTATAGGTAATCTACAATATCCAGCTTTTTACGCGCTATAATGGAGGACGCTATAAATTGTGTTCGTAATACGCGAACACTCTTTTTGACAACTCTGCATCCATCAAAACTGGGCACTCTTCTTCTATACGGCAGTGTTGCTCTTTCTTTCGTTTACGCAAAAGAAGGAGAACAATAGTTTTGTTTACATTTCGCACATTTTTGTTCTCCTTCTTTGGCGTAAACGAAAGAAAGAGCACGGTAGTGTAGCAAGAGAAGAGTGCCAGATTTGATGTATGCAGAGTTGTCAAAAAGATTGTTCGCATATCAAGAACACAATTTATAGCGGCCACCATTAAAGCGCGTAAAAAGCTGGATATATATATATATATATATATATATATATATATATATATATATATATATATATATATATATACACAGAAAAATTTCATGGTAAATTCTACCATTTTAGGGGTAAGCTTGACCAGAAAAATATGGTGGTTTTCAACCGACTGGGAAAACTGGTCTAGACAACATTCTCATGGTTATTTCGACTATAAGCTTGAACAATGGACGCATGGTACGGTTGACCACGCATAGTAGGCATAACTATAATCTGTATACCATAAAATTGTCATCATTACAATGCTTTAGTTATCTTAACCACTTTTTGTATAGTTTTACTGACAAGAAAATAGTCATCTTGGACAAAAAAATAAACGGAACTAGCTGGTTGCAGTGACAATTTTATGGTAAAAATGACCATGTATGGTTGGGACAACTATAATTTAAAACTATACAATTGTCATCATGACAATGGTTTTGTTATCATGACCAGGTTTTGTATGATATTGCTGACAAGAAAATAGTCATCTTAAACACGCAATGAACGGGACGAGTTGGTTGTCGTGACAATTTCGTGGTAAAAATGACGTTATTAACTATTGTTGAAATAACCATGAACGTAGTCATCTCAACTATAAATTTTATAGTTTTTATGATCATTCACGTTATACTTACTCCGAATGAATCAAACGAATCTTTTGCAATAAATGAATGTGGTGCACCTGCAGGTATACTTGCAGAGAAACTTTCAAGTATACTTGCAGATGCACCACATTCAATTATTGCAAAAGATTCATATGATTCTTTCGAAGTAAGCATAATGTGAACGGTAATATATAAATAAATTAGACGGATTTCTCATTATTTCACAATCCAAATAACAAACAATCGGTTATGTCTATACATATATATCGTAGATTACTATAATTTTAACAGGAATTTTACGTACGTTTTTGGTGTGGCTCTGCAGTGTAGGTTTGCTGACTGTGGTTACCTGCATTCCGAGTATAGATTCATCCGCGGCTAAAACCACAATTTGCGATGTTCAGCCTGCAGCAGAGCCGGTCAGATCTGGCATATTTAGCTGGAATATACTGAAGTGAAACCACTGGCTACCTATTAGTTTGAACTGCCTGAACATTAATCGAATGTGGCATAGACTTCACGTTATCCTATTTGGGATGAGAAGCGGTTTTAGACGTGTGCTAAACTAACACATACCAATATTTACCTCAAAGTTGTCGAGCCCGTGTAGCTACTACTCTAAAAATCCTTATCATGATGGCACATCCAATGACGATCATCGGTTATTGGGACTTCGAATAAATTGGAAACATCTCCCGGGGGCATTATGCAGCAGAATCCTGTACGGATGGGAAAATCGATAATCCTGGAAATAGTTTTCTGGACATATGCCGTATTCTTGACTGCAGACAACACGTCTAACTTAAGCCTATCCATGATGCCAATTAACTACAGGATAAGATTCTCCACCGTGCACCATGCATTGAAAATATTGTTATTTCAACTGTTATAAACGGCAAGCAAAGGTGATCTCCGTCAAGTGATTTAACAATTGGTTTCTGATCAATTTCATCAGAACAGGTTGGTACAACCGACATAATTAGCATTTTATATATGTTCGGTTCTAAGGGAAAGTCTGTCATACGGCAATCTAATCATGCCGGCTGTCTTTCGTTGTCTAATGCAGATAAAGAGTGCAATAGGTCTGAAGCAGGCAACAGTAATTCAACTAGCGGAGCATCCATAAAATCAAACTGCAGGAAATCGTTAATTCCCAGCTGAAATATCATTGTGGTCAAATCGGTACGCTAAATTTTTGGAACCAGCATCGGAAGCGTTTTACGTTCCATTCTAGTTTTTGAGATGAAGACTTTTTGCTCAACAAATCCTGGATTAACCACATAATAAATACCATCGACTGTGAGCGATGTTTTCGTTATGTCCGTTCGTAGTGTGTCAGCAACTTGAATAACAGACGACTGAAATGAACAAAATTGAATAAACATTGAAATACGACAAAAATTAAATACTCACTTCGTTCGTTCGTTGGATATGCCGTAGTTTCGGGGTAGTTTAAAGGCCGGCCGAAATCTTCCGATCAAGTAGGACGTCATAACTGCTGGTAGAAGTAGATTTTACGATTGAAATATTTCAAAGTCTCGGAGTTGCTAATTGTGACTCTGATCGGTTTTAGAAGTCTATTGTGCTCCAGTGTCTGCTGACGGAAATAGTTTGACGATGGTCTAGCTCAGTGGTGGCCACGGTACACGCATATTGCGGGCTAAATCAGATCTCCCCAATAGATCCGCGGCCCTAAATGACTTCTGACATTAATAAATTCAACCTATAGTGTCCGTCCGCCATCTATCAAACCAGTTCGCGGGCCGCAAAGGCCAAATTCAAGAGCCGCAGTTTGGCCATCACTGGTCTAGCTGGTGTTACATAGGATGTCATTTTGAATTATTCGACTGAAGGTACCGAAAGTGTAATCCTCAATTCCCGACACGAATCAGCCATCGTTGGCAGTTCCAGAACCTGCTTTTTGTTTGTACGTTTGGCAGGATGTTCGAACTGGTTTGTCTGATCATCTGGATGCTACGCTTGTTCCGCACCTGCCACTCTACCGGTCAGGAAAAATATGTACTACCTTTTGATTCCTGTCGGTCTACTATATTGCCGCTTTCCTCTGTCGAAACGTATTTACTTCTGTTTTTTTTGCTGAAATATCCAGTAAAACACTGTACCTGGAAAACAACATATTAGCCTCAACCGTTTGAAACAGTCCTAATCGAGTTCATTGCTGGTCCTAAAAAGAGTTATTATGGTGTATTTGAAGATAATAAAAGATGATTTTTCTATTTCTTTACCTAAAGCACAAATGGTGCTTCCTGTAGTTCGTACGGTATGGAGTTATGATGACGGCGATTAAAACTTTGGATTGATTCTTTTTTTTCACTGGCCTAATAAAATAAAAAGTTTCACTGGCCTGTGGATTCCGATATAAAACATCTGTTGGTGAGCAAACCGTGATCATTGTATTGTATTTACGACGAATTAAGAAGATCTATGACGTGGATCTTGGACCCGGCAACAATACCGTTCGCACAATAGAGGCTAAATGTTGTGATTGCTGGATGGTATTGGCTCATTCCTAGTTTTTGTAAAGAGCTGCAATCCGGTTATGTTCGATATTTCGGAAGCAAGTAACAGATGCAAATTTTCTTAAAAATATGTTGCGGAAAATATAAAGAAAAAGAAAATATTGTACCCAACAAATATTTTTGTTATATAATAACTTATCAGGCGTTTGCTACTCGGTATTAGCTATACAATGGTTTTAATAAGGTATATACTATTAAACAAAAATGTTTGTTGGGTATACAGAAAAATGAATTTTGTCTGTTCTGCATGTGCCTTATAGACTAGGAAACTACTAAACCGATTGGAGTGAAAATTTGTATGCGGTTTTTAGGGCCAGGGAAGGTTCTTATTGTACTAGCTAGTGCTGCTAATGAAAATACGTCTGTGCCGCCCAGTTGTAAAGTTTGTACTTCCCAGTATGTATATTAAATAGCATATCCAAGAATCTATGTTTACTAGATCAACGGATAATAGAGTTTATAAATATTTTACTATACTACACAGGGTGGCTCCCATACAAATAAAACCCAAATTTTACATATCTCGAGAACCAATCAAGCAAATTGAACCAAATTTTGGATGAGGTGGGGTTTTCCCTTCTCTGGAAGGGGTTGTACTCACACAAATAAAGCGGATATTTTTGCAAAACTCAAAAACTAATTGAACTCGAGAAAAATTCTTCCATAAACATTAGTCAATATCAAGATCACTAAAAACTGCTTATATACACTAGATGATTCAGGGCGAGATGGCCGCAGGTCGCGAGTACTGCCGGCGGAAGCGCTGACCACTACGAGGGGGGGCAGTCCCCAGAGAAAACACCTCTGTCTAGGTTTATTTGTTTTCCTAGGTCTACTGCCCTCTATTACTTTCCTTCAGTTGGGTCCGAGCGAGCGACGGCGGGTAAGTGAGGATCGCACCCGCGAAATAGTACTTTTCGCTGAAAGGGTTTTCGCGAAATGGTATTCCGCTAACACTATATTCCGCATTATGGTCAACTGAGAATTGGTTTTCCACGAAAATTCGGCGAAATGTTATATAATCACGGTGAATATTTAAATACTATTAGCTTTATTTTATCTGCCGTAATAATAATGGTGGGAGCAGCCACGTAGCCAGGGGGGCCTGGCGGCCTTGGCCCATCCCCCGAAATATTTTGGCTCACATTTTTATCGCGGCACTGCAAGAGATCTGTCGCAAAGGCGAGAAGGTGTGGAGGATCCGTGGCGGTAAAGCCAAATTTTTCCAGAGCGGTGGAGCGATCGACGAGCTGGGAACGGGCTTCGTAGTATTGGGAAAAATGCAGGATCACGTAATGGACTGGAAAGCGATCAACGAGAGGATGTGTGTGCTGAGGATAAAAAGCCGTTTCTTCAACTACACCATCATAAACGAGCATTGTCCATACGAAGGTAGACCCGACGACGAGAAGGAAGCGTTCTATGTGCAGCTGCAGGCAACGTACGACAGCTGCACACGACAGGACATCAAGATCGTCATCGGCGATATGAACGCCCAGGTCGGCAGGGAAGCAATGTATAGACCGGTGATCGGGTCCCATAGCCTGCACACCGATACGAACGACAACGGCCAGCGATGCATGATCACCAGCGATGGTGATCAGAAGCACTTTCTTTTCCCACAAAGATATCCAAAAAGCCACCTGGAGATCACCTGACCAATGAACTTCGAACCAAATCGACCATATTCACATCGAGGGCCGGTTTTTCTCGAATATCACCAACGTACACTCCCTACGGGGTACGGATACCGACTCGGACAATTACCTAATAGCAGTACACGTGCGCTTAAAGCTAGATGCTTCGACCCTCGAAAACGGGTGGATTATGATACGCTCGGCCGTCAACGGGGTCGCAACCTCGGCGCTAGGAGTGGAAACCTCGAGCGGAACCAAAAAAGTGGTCTCTAGGAAACTCCGGTAATATACGTGGGAAAGGCGAGACCACACGAAGCCAGCTCCCCCTCGATCCAAAGTGTGTTCGGCTACTGGTAGTAAGAAAACTATGGCCTCCATGAGGCAAACCTCCGGTAATTCCGTCTCTCCTAAATGCCAGTGAGCGGAAAAATCACAAAAATACAGTGCAGATAAACCTTCCACTTGTGAAAGCTGTTTCGGGCGTAATTTTCAGGAGGTTTATCGAACACGGTGTGGACCTGGCCCTGGGGTGACATTGCGATTCTCGTTTCGAGTGATTTTGGTTCGTTTCGACCACGTTAAATGAATGGGCGAAACGAACTAAAATCACTCGAAACGAAAATGGCAATACCACCCCTGATTCAAGAGCCCTGGGTCTATAAAGGAAGAATACAAGGTATTCAAACAAGAACATGTAAGTTCTTCTATGATGACAAATATGATCCTCCGAGAGCTGCTGTCTTGGCCAACGCAAACATTAATTGTTTGCCCATTACAGAGTTCATCAAACGAGACATAGTGGCGATCAGAGTTGAGGTATCAATCGCCAAGGGAAATCCGATATTATCGTAGCATCGCCCCATTTTCCTGGAGACGTTCCTAAGGTTGCAACTCAAGAGGTTGCGGCGTTCGTCAAATTCTGCATAGAAGTCAACAAAGACTGTATTATCGGCTGCGATGCCAACGCTATCGCATTTTGTGGGGAAGCACCGACCAGGGGTGTGAAATTGTCAAAATTTTGCGGACTAAACATCCATGAATGGCGACAATTTGGAACCAGCCAGCGTATCGAAAATAACAGCTAATAATAGTTAAATTATAACTAAAAGGCTACGTTTAACTGCTTTCTAATTAATTTCAGTTGTTTTAAAACGAATCAACCTTTAAGTAGGTCCCAGCACCAAAGGTATTAAAACCAATGAGTGGGACATGGACAATGTATGTGATTTGACAGCCACACCACCTCGCTAGCACCGACATCAACAATCGAGATGAGTGCCTTTTAGAATTTCTCTCGTTAAACAATATCGACATTGCTAATAAAAACAATGAACCTACATTCATGAATGCTATGAGGCAGGAAGTCTTGGACCTGATCTTGTGAGAAGCTAAGAGGCAAAAGGTTTCGAATTTGTGGGTTTTGCTGATGATTTGGTCATCATGGTTCTTTGAAAATTCGACGACGTGATATCGGATAGAATGCAGAGGGCCTTGGTGTAGTAAAGAAGGCCTGGGCATCAATCCCTCTATAACAACAATTGTTTGTGTTGTTTCACTAGGAAGAAGAAACTGAAATTACAATCTCTACACCTTAAGGAAGAAATTAAATGTAGAGTCTCGTCTCAGGAGTAATCCTATACGCTAAACTATCTTGACACGCACACTTAGATTTAATAATTAGCAAGGCAGACTGCCTTATGGGTATGTTCTAGACTGGTAGGAAAAAAATGGGTCCTCAAACCAAAAATGGTGATGTGGGTCTATACCGCCGTTGTGAGACCTAAGATAGCTTATGCCTCGTAGGTATGGTGGCCAAAAACTAATAAAAGCCACAGCTATTGAAAATTTGAACAAACTTCAACGATTATCATGCATGGCCGTAACTGGAGCAATGAAAAGCACACTTTCAAAGGTTCTAGAAGCTATCCTCCACTTACTACCCCTGAACCAACATGTTCAGTTAGAGGCTAAGAAAAGTGTCCTAACACTTAAACGATTGAAGACAATACTCGACGGAGATAAAACCGGTCACTTGAGTATCCTGAATCTTCTACCTGTTTGTCGGTCCAGCTGCGGAAATGAATAGTGATTGGATGGAAGCTAGAACTAACTATGACATCCCATACACATTAAACGAACCCTCACGTTCGGTATGAGTTGGGGAGGGACCTAGCCTCCACAGTGGTTCAATCAAGTTCTATACCGACAGGTCAAAAATGGAAGTCAAAATGGGTGCTGGAGTGTACGGTCCCAGAACAAGAATATCTGTAGCTATGGGAGACTGGCCCATAGTCGTCCAGGCAGCGATAACAGCTATAATAGAATATAGGGTCAGGTGGAGCAAGACGGGTCACCTAAGGAAAGTACCCGATGCGTTTTTCTACGAATTCAATTTTAAGCAGCTTATCATTTATTTAGATAAATCACTAATAATATAAATCCAAAAATAACCAAAATAAATAAAACGAAACAAAATAAAAGTTATATCAGACAAAAAGTGAAATGTCGGAAAACTACCCTTTTGCCGCATTAACTGTTTTTAAAATATATGCCGGGCCAGCTAAAAACTTATTTAATAACAACAATAAATAAACTCAAAAATATAGATATATGGACAAACATAGAGTGCCACACAAGTCTTTTTCAGTCTAACCCATCTTGCCCCTATTGAGCTGGTAGAACAAAATACATGTTTATTTAAAACTTTGTAGTATATAACAAACTAGCTGACCCGACAAACTTCCCCCATTGCTTAGCCTGATAAAATAAAGCGGATAGCATTTAGATATTCGCCATCATTGCAAACCATTTAGCCGAATACCATTTTGCGGAACACCAATTCTCGGTTGACTATAACGCGGAATATAGAATTTCGCAAAATGCTATTTCGCGAAAAACCTTACGCGGGATGTACCATTTCACGGAAAATCTTTTCGTAGAAAGTACCATTTCGCAGGGGTGACCCAACTGAAGGAAAGTAATAGAGGTCAGTAGATCTAGGAAAATAAATAAACCTAGATAGAGGTAATCTCTACGGGGGGCTGCCCCTCACAGTGGCCGGCGCTTCCGACTGCAGGTCGCCGGCAACACTCGCGGCGTGTGGCCGTCGCACGCTGAATTATCTAATGTTACTATTGATAGTTTTTGGTGGTTAATCAATAACAAGATTAATGTTTTATGAAAGAATCTAAAATTGCTCGAATTCGATTAGTTACGCAAAAATTTCTGTTTTATTTGTATGAGAGTCCTTATCCCCCTACCACAGGAGTGAGGGGTCTCAAACCATCATTAAAAGAATGCTGGCACCAAAACCCCCCCACATGCCAAATTTGGTTCCATTTGCCTGATTACTTCTCGAGTTATAAGGAAACTTGTATTTCATTTGCATGGGAGCCCCCCCCCTCCTAAAAACCGAGAGGGGTCCAATTTCATCATAGAAAAAATTCATGCCTCCAAAAACACCCACATGCCAAATATGGTTCCATTTGATTAACTAGTTCTCGAGTTATAAGGAAATTTGTATTTCATTTGTATAGGAGCCCCCTCTCCTGAAGCGGGGAAAGGTTTCAATTCATCATAGAAAACATTCTTGTCTCCAAAAACACCCATATGTCATATTTTGTTCCACTTGCTTGATTAGTTCACGAGTTACGAGGAAATTTGTGTTTCATTGGTATGGGAGCGGCACTAAAAGCCTTTAAAGTTTTTAAGTGCTCCTCAGAAATTGTCTGGGATTGCAATTGCTTCTTACGGCAACTAAGCCAAGTGAACTCGGTAAAATTGTACTAGGTTCCTGGTCATTGCGCTATAGAGTGGAATGAACTTGCAGACGAACCAGCCAGATGTGGATCTAACCCTCCATTCACGGTTCCAAATCCATTTCGCTGCATCCCTGACTGTGTGCTGAAAAGTGAGCTGACACAACGGGAGAGCCGAACAGGCATGGCCAATTGGATGGCCGTACAATCCCTCAAACAATCAAAAAAATTATAACGCCGTGTATTAGGGTTACTCAAAAGTTGACATCAAGAAATCTCAGCACGCTTACCGGTTTTGTGACAGGACATTGTGCGAGTAAATACCATCTTCGGAATCTCGGTTTCGTACAAGATAACATTTGTCGCTTGTGTAATGCCGAGCGTGATACCTCGGAACACTTGCTCTGCAATTGTGGAGCACTGTGGAGGACGTAGAGTGCAGTATCCCAAAAATGGTCTACCAGAGCGAAGGGAGATCTGCTTTGCGTCGCCGATCAAGGTAACAACGTTCAAAAACCAAGTCATCCCTGATTGGTACCTGTCTCGCTCCAGCTACGAGCCTATTACTTACCTAACAAGTGATAGGTAAGCTTGAAGCGTACAGTAAAAGAAATAAACGGGGCATAGCACAATAGTTCAAAATAATGGACGCAGTGGTAAGAGTACTCAACAGAAGAGGGAGTTTCATAACGCAATTCTTGACAGTTATTCAAGATCAGTGTTATCGCTCAGAAGTACGAAAAATCGAGCAGAGCAATTTTTCTCGGTGACGGTAATTGCGGCTTTTAAAAGTAGAGAGTGTTGGTTATTGGGTTATTAGGTTAGGTTACATGCTATACATGAAACTAAAACTGGCGGTTGCTGAAGGACTCAACAAACCACCTACTCATGGAAGAGAAATTAATGTATCTAAAGTAATTGCCTATTGAGTAATTTTTATAAAAGAGAATTTGAAATCAAAGCATATTAATAGCTAATACAATAAAAACATTAAATGCATACCTGTCTGCAAGATTCTTGTGTTTCGCAACTTTTGATGCAATTTGCAATCTATGTTCAGTAATGATTCTCTGCTCAATCGCTTGCGATAGTGCTTTTCCACTCGCGCCTCCACATATTGCGATCTCTCTAAGGCCTAACTCAAGAGCATGTTTGTCGCTTAAGGATTACTCGATCTGTATAAAACATTTCAATTAAATTATGACTATTAAATTTTCAACCGTTACTCACCAGGTCATTGACTAATTCACAAGGGTATATTTTACGCTCAAGGATTGCAATTGGCAATCGTAAAGCCATAGCTTAGCCAGTACATTTCCTAAAAAAGTTATTTATCACAATTTGCTCCTAGTAGTTTGCGTCTCATGTGTAGTAATCCAAATATACCTGACGAATATTAAAGAAAAGATAATACCAATAATTCATACAATCAAAAAATATCGAATACTACCTATAGATGATGGTCTGCATGCAGATAGGATATATAAATTGCCTTTATTACAGTTCCAAATATACGTTTCCAACAGTCTATCCCGCAGCTCCCTCGCCGCAGTCAAGTTAAATGGAAATATTTGGACATCATTTCGCGTTTTATCCAAAAACACTTCACGGACACGTCTAAACCACCGATTGAACTGTTTAGAGCAGAAGTCCAGCACCATCCGCAATTAAAAAAATAAAACAGACAAGCTATAAATAACACCGATTACACCATAACAGTTTAGCAGCTTGTTTTTGTTAGTACACTACACAGTAAAATAATTCAACCTGTTTTCACGTACACAGAAAATAATTTAATACAATTTGTCACTTAAAGATTAGATTTTTTTTATTATTTGTTTTGCACTAACAAACTGTTCATAATATCAAAAAATTTTAATAAAAACAAAAAAACTCACAACTAAGCACATCACTCGTGACTCAAATTTTTCGTAATGGCGGTGCGGTTTCAAATGACAGAAAGAAAAAGGGCAAAATAAACATAAAATTGTCATCAAGAAACGCGTTTCTATAGTCGGTTTAAAAGCACTAAACTTATACTGTTACGATAACCCATAAAAATGTTAAAACTACCATGATATTCTTACAGTTAGTAAGTTACCAATTTTATGGTCCTGTTGACAATTCAATATTGTTATATCAAGCTGCAAAAATATTGTCATTAGAAGTATGAGAGAAAAGTCAATTTAACCACGGAAATAGTCAGCGATTTGCTTGTTGTCATAGTAGTTTTAACCACGAAACTTCTCAAGTTGATAATAATCATGGTAAGCGCTACAATATTGCAATATAGTTAAGATGACCATGCATACATGTTTCGCATTACCATGGTTTTTTTTCTCAGTGATATATATATATATATATACTAGCTGACCCGACAAACTTCGTATTGCCACAAATTAACCTGTGTTGTACATAAATCATGAATCTCGGATGATCTTTGTCACTTCTCGAGTTTTGCAAGCCCCCCAGTGGGCGGCGCTTCCGACGGCGGGTCACCGGCAACACTCGCGACCGGCTCGTCCTGAATGATCTAGTGTTACTATAGATAGTTTTTGTGGTCTTGTTATTGATTAATGTTTTATGGAAGAGTCTCGAATTTCTCGAGTTGGATTAGTTTTTGAGTTTCGCAAAAATTTCTGTTTTATTTGTATGAGAGTCCATATCCCCCTACCACAGGGGTGAGAGGTCTATAACTATCATAAAATAAATTCAAGACTCAAAAATCTCCTACATGCTAAATTTGGTTCCATTTGCTTGATTAGTACTCAAATTATAAGGAAATTTGTATTTCATTTGTATGGGAGCCCACCCTCTTAAAAGGGAAAGGGGTCGTAATACACCACAGAAAAAAAATTCTGCCATCTAAAACTCTCACATGTCAAATTTGGTTCCATTTGCTTGATTAGTTCTAAAGTTATGAGCAAATTTGTATTTCGTTTGAATGGGAGCCCCCCCCCCTCCTAAAAAGGTAAGAAGTCCTAATTCATCATGGGAAAAATGGTTGCCTCCAAAAACACCCACATGCCAAATATGGTTCCATTTGCTTGATTAGTACTCAAATTATAAGGAAATTTGTATTTCATTTGTATGGGAGCCCACCCTCTTAAAAGGGAAAGGGGTCGTAATACACCACAGAAAAAAAAAATTCTGCCATCTAAAACTCTCACATGCCAAATATGGTTCCATTTGCTTGATTAGTTCTCGAATTATGAGGAAATTTGTATTTCATTTGTGTAGAAGCCCCCCCTCTTGAAGTGTGGAAGGATCCTAATTCACCGTAGAAAATATTTTTGCCTCCAAAAACCTCCACATGCCGAATTTGGTTCTATTTGCTTGATTAGTTCTCGAGTTATGGGGAAATTTGTATTTCATTTGTATTGGAGCCCCCCCTCCTAATGTGGGAAGAGGTCCTAATTCATCACAGAAAAAATTCTTGCCTCCAAAAACACCTACACGCCAAATTTGGTTCCATTTGCTGGATTAGTTCTCGAGTTATGATGAAATTTGTATTTCGTTTGTATAGGACCCCCCCTCCTAAAGTGGGGAGGGGTCCCAATTCATCATTGAAAAAAAAATTGTCTCCAAAAACACACACATGCCAAATTTGGTTCAATTCGTTTGATTAGTTCTCGAGTTATGAGGAAATTTGTATTTCATTTGTACAGGAGCCCCTCCTCTTAAAGTAGGGAGGGGTCCTAATTCACCATAGAAAATTTTCTTGCTTTCGAAAACCTTCACATGCCAAATTTGGTTGCATTTGCTTGATTAGTTCTCGAGTTATGAGGAAATTTGTATGGAAGTCCCCCCTCTTAAAGGGGAGAGGAGTTATAATTCCTCTTATAAAGAGGGGAGGGGTCTCAATTCACCATAGAATAAATTCTTGTCACCAAAAAAAACACCCACATGCCAAATGTTGTTCTATTTGCTTGTTTAGTTCTCGAGTTAGGAGGAAATTTGTATTCCATTTGTACAGGAGCCCCCCCTCTTAGAGTGGGGAGGGGTCCTAATTCACCGTAGAAAATTTTCTTGCCCTCGAAAACCTTCACATGCCAAAGTTGGTTCCATTTGCTTGATTAGTTCTCGAGTTATGAGGAAATTTGTATGGAAGCCCCCCCTCTTAAAGGGGAGAGGAGTTACAATTCCCCTTATAAAGAGGGAGGGGTCTCAATTTACCATAGAATAAATTCTTGTCACCGAAAACACCCACATGCCAAACTTGGTTCTATTTGCTTGATTAGTTCTCGAGTTATGAGGAAATTTGTATTTCATTTGTATAGGAGCCCCCCCTTCTAAAGTGGGGAGAGGTTCTTATTCATCATAGAAAAAATTCTTGCCTCCAAAAACACCTACATGCCAAATTTGGTTCCATTTGCTGGATTAGCTCTCGAGTTATAAGGAAATTTGTATTTCGTTTGTATAGGACCCCCCCCCCCCACTTAAAGTGGGGAGGGGTCCCAATTCATCATAGAAAAAAATTTTGTCTCCAAAAACACACACATGCCAAATTTGGTTCCATTTGCTTGATTAGTTCTCGAGTTATGAGGAAATTTGTATGGAAACCCCCCCTCTTAAAGGGGAGAGGAGTTATAATTCCCCTTATAAAGAGGCGAGGGGTCTCAAATTACCCTAGAATAAATTCTTCACACCGAAAACACCCACATGCCAAATTTGGTTCCATTTGCTTGATTAGTTCTCGAGTTATGAGGAAATTTGTATGGGAGCCCCCCCTCTTAAAGGGGAGAGGAGTTACAATTCCCCTTATAAAGAGGGAGGGGTCTCAATTTACCATAGAATAAATTCTTGTCACCGAAAACACCCACATGCCAAACTTGGTTCTATTTGCTTGATTAGTTCTCGAGTTATGAGGAAATTTGTATTTCATTTGTATAGGAGCCCCCCCTCCTAAAGTGGGGAGAGGTTCTTATTCATCATAGAAAAAATTCTTGCCTCCAAAAACACCTACATGCCAAATTTGGTTCCATTTGCTGGATTAGCTCTCGAGTTATAAGGAAATTTGTATTTCGTTTGTATAGGAGCCCCCCCCCACTTAAAGTGGGGAGGGGTCCCAATTCATCATAGAAAAAAATTTTGTCTCCAAAAACACACACATGCCAAATTTGGTTCCATTTGCTTGATTAGTTCTCGAGTTATGAGGAAATTTGTATGGAAACCCCCCCTCTTAAAGGGGAGAGGAGTTATAATTCCCCTTATAAAGAGGGGAGGGGTCTCAAATTACCCTAGAATAAATTCTTCACACCGAAAACACCCACATGCCAAATTTGGTTCTATTTGCTTGATTAGTTCTCGAGTTATGCAGAAATTTTTGTTTCATTTGTATGGGAGCCCCCCCTCTTAGTGGGGGGAGGGGTCTCTAACCATCACTAAAACCTTTCCTGGCCCCAAAAACCTCTACATGCAAATTTTCACGCCGATTGGTTCAGTAGTTTTTGATTCTATAAGGAACACAGGACAGACAGACAGACAGACAGACAGACAGACAGACAGACAGACAGACAGACAGACAGACAGAAATCCTTCTTTATAGGTATAGATATATATATATATATATATATATATATATATATATATATATATATATATATATATATATATATATATATATATATATATATACTAGCTGACCCGACAAACTTCGTATTGCCACAAATTAACCTGTGTTGTACATAAATCATGAATCTCGGATGATCTTTATCACTTCTCGAGTTTTGCAAGTCCCCCAGTGGGCGGCGCTTCCGACGGCGGGTCACCGGCAACACTCGCGACCGGCTCGTCCTGAATGATCTAGTGTTACTATAGATAGTTTTTGTGGTCTTGTTATTGATTAATGTTTTATGGAAGAGTCTCGAATTTCTCGAGTTGGATTAGTTTTTGAGTTTCGCCAAAATTTCTGTTTTATTTGTATGAGAGTCCATATCCCCCTACCACAGGGGTGAGAGGTCTCTAACTATCATAAAATAAATTCAAGACTCAAAAATCTCCTACATGCTAAATTTGGTTCCATTTGCTTGATTAGTACTCAAATTATAAGGAAATTTGTATTTCATTTGTATGGAAGCCCACCCTCTTAAAAGGGAAAGGGGTCGTAATACACCACAGAAAAAAAATTCTGCCATCTAAAACTCTCACATGCCAAATTTGGTTCCATTTACTTGATTAGTTCTAAAGTTATGAGCAAATTTGTATTTCGTTTGAATGGGAGCCCCCCCCCTCCTAAAAAGGTAAGAAGTCCTAATTCATCATGGGAAAAATGGTTGCCTCCAAAAACACCCACATGCCAAATGTTGTTCTATTTGCTTGATTAGTTCTCGAGTTAGGAGGAAATTTGTATTTCATTTGTACAGGAGCCCCCCCTCTTAGAGTGGGGAGGGGTCCTAATTCACCGTAGAAAATTTTCTTGCCCTCGAAAACCTTCACATGCCAAAGTTGGTTCCATTTGCTTGATTAGTTCTCGAGTTATGAGGAAATTTGTATGGCAGCCCCCCCTCTTAAAGGAGAGAGGAGTTACAATTCCTCTTATAAAGAGGGAGGGGTCTCAATTTACCATAGAATAAATTCTTGTCACCGAAAACACCCACATGCCAAATTTGGTTCTATTTGCTTGATTAGTTCTCGAGTTATGAGGAAATTTGTATTTCATTTGTATAGGAGCCCCCCCTCCTAAAGTGGGGAGAGGTTCTTATTCATCATAGAAAACATTCTTGCCTCCAAAAACACCTACATGCCAAATTTGGTTCCATTTGCTTGATTAGTTCTCGAGTTATGAGGAAATTGGTATTTCATTTGTACAGGAGCCCCCCCTCTTAAAGTGAGGAGGGGTCCTAATTCAACATAGAAAATTTTCTTGCCCTCGAAAACCTTCACATGCCAAATTTGGTTCCATTTGCTTGATTAGTTCTCGAGTTATGAGGAAATTGGTATGGAAACCCCCCTCTTAAAGGGGAGAGGAGTTATAATTCCCCTTATAAAGAGGGGAGGGGTCTCAAATTACCCTAGAATAAATTCTTGTCACCGAAAACACCCACATGCCAAATTTGGTTCTATTTGCTTAATTAGTTCTCGAATTATGCAGAAATTTGTGTTTCATTTGTATGGGAGCCCCCCCTCTTAGTGGGGGGAGGGGTCTCTAACCATCACTAAAACCTTTCCTGGCCCTAAAAACCTCTACATGCAAATTTTCACGCCGATTGGTTCAGTAGTTTTTGATTCTATAAGGAACACAAAACAGACAGACAGACAGACAGACAGACAGACAGACAGACAGACAGACAGACAGACAGACAGACAGACAGACAGACAGAAATCCTTCTTTATAGGTATAGATTTATATACACTGAGAAAACTTTTCGTATAGTTTCTATGTGTCCCACATTATAGATTTTTGCAATGTGCCCAGTAAATGATCTTTATGTGCCAAACAGTTATCATTTATGTGCAAGCGAAAAATTGACACATACTATTCATATGCGTATAATTTTTATGTGTATAATTGCACATACTGTTCATACGCGTATAATAATTTTTATGTGTATTTCTGGGAGGATTGTGTTTATATGCGGCTCATGATAATCATATGGGATTTCATCTTGGATTTCATAAGGAAATTTACTATTAGTTATGTGCAGAATATTCTGAGTGTATATATATCTATACCTATAAAGAAGGATTTCTGTCTGTCTGTCCGTATGTTCCTTATAGAATCGAAAACTACTGAACCAATCAGCATGAAAATATGCATGTAGAGGTTTTTTGGGGCCAGGAAAGGTTTTAGTGATGGTTAGAAACCCCTCCCCCCACTAAGAGGGGGGGCTCCCATGCAAATGAAACACAAATTTCTGCATAACTCGACAACTAATCAAGCAAATAGAACAAAATTTGGCATGTGGGTGTTTTCGGTGACAAGATTTTATTCTATGGTAAATTGAGACCCCTCCCCTCTTTATAAGGGGAATTATAACTCCTCCCCTCTTTAAAAGGGGGGGCTTCCATACAAATTTCCCATAACTCGAGAACTAATCAAGCAAATGGAACCAAATTTGGCATGTGAAGGTTTTCAAGGGCAAGAATATTTTCTATAGTAAATTGGGACCTCTCTCCACTTTAAAAGGGGGGGCTCCTGTACCAAAGAAACACAATTTTCCTCATAACTCGAGAAGTAATTAAGCAAATGGAACCAAATTTGGCATGTGGGTGTTTTTGGAGACAAAAATTTTTTCTATGATGAATTGGGACCCCTCCCCGTTTTAGGAGGGGGGGATCCTATACACATGAAATACAAATTTCCTCATAACTGAAGAACTAATCAAGCAAATGGAACAAAATTTGGCATGTGAAAGTTTTCGAGGGCAAGAATATTTTCTATGGTAAATAAGGACCCCTCCCCACTTTAGGAGGGGGGGCTCCTATACAAACGAAATACAAATTTCCTCATAACTCGAGAACTAATCAAGCAAATGAAACCAAATTTGACACGTGGGTGTTTTTGGAGACAAAATTTTTTTCTATGATGAACTGGGACCCCTCCTCACTTTAGGAGGGGGGGCTCCTATACAAATGAAATACAAATTTCCTCATGACTCAAGAGCTAATCAAGCAAATGAAACCAAATTTGGCATGTGAAAGTTTTCGAGGGCAAGAATATTTTCTATGGTGAATTAGGACCCCTCCCAACTTTAAGAGGGGGGGCTCCTATACAAACGAAATACAAATTTCCTCATAACTCGAGAACTAATCAAGCAAATGGAACCATATTTGGCATGTGGGTGTTTTTGGAGGCAACCATTTTTTCTATGATGAATTAGGACCCCTTACCTTTTTAAGAGGGGGGGGCTCTTATACAAACGAAATACAAATTCCCTCATAACTCTAGAACTAATCAAGCAAATGGAACCAAATTTATCATGTGGGCGTTTTTGTAGGCAAGAATTTTTCTATGGTATATTTTCTATGGATTTCCCCACTTTCAGAGGGGGGGGGGGCTCCTATACAAATGAAAAACGAATTTCCTCATTACTCGAGAACTAATCAAGCAAATGAAACCAAATTTGACATGTAAGTGGTTTTGGACGCAAGATTTTTTTCTATGATGAATTGAGACCCCTCTCTTCTTTAGAAAGCGAGTTATGGCCCATCTCTCCTTTAAGAGGGTGGGCTTCCATACAAATGAAATGCAAATTTCCTCTTATCTCGAGAACTAATTAATCAAATGGAACCAAATTTGGCATGTGGGAGTTTTAGATGGCAGATATTTTTCTATGGTAAATTAGGACCCCTTCCCCTTTTAAGAGGGGAGCTCCCATACAAATGAAATTCAAATTTCCTTATAACTTGAGAACTAATCAAGCAAATGGAATCAAATTTGGCATGTGGGAGATTTTGGAGTCTTGAATTTATTTTACGATAGTTAGAGACCTCTCACCCGTATGGTAGGGGGATATGGAGAAATTTTTGCGAAACTCAAAAACTAATCGAACTCGAGAAATTCGAGACTCTTCCATAAAACATTAGTCAATACAAGACCACAAAAACTATCTATAGTAACACTAGATCATTCAGGACGAGACGGTCGCGAGTGTTGCCGGTGACCCGCCGTCGGAAGCGCCGCCCGCTTGGGGGCTTGCAAAACTCGAGATTGTGACAAAAATCATCCGAGATTCATGATTTATGTACAACACAGGTTAATTTGTGGCAATACGAAGTTTGTCGGGTCAGCTAGTATATATATATATATAATATATATATATACTAGCTGACCCGACAAACTTCGTATTGCCACAAATTAACCTGTGTTGTACATAAATCATGAATCTCGGATGATCTTTATCACTTCTCGAGTTTTGCAAGTCCCCCAGTGGGCGGCGCTTCCGACGGCGGGTCACCGGCAACACTCGCGACCGGCTCGTCCTGAATGATCTAGTGTTACTATAGATAGTTTTTGTGGTCTTGTTATTGATTAATGTTTTATGGAAGAGTCTCGAATTTCTCGAGTTGGATTAGTTTTTGATTTTCGCCAAAATTTCTGTTTTATTTGTATGAGAGTCCATATCCCCCTACCACAGGGGTGAGAGGTCTCTAACTATCATAAAATAAATTCAAGACTCAAAAATCTCCTACATGCTAAATTTGGTTCCATTTGCTTGATTAGTACTCAAATTATAAGGAAATTTGTATTTCATTTGTATGGAAGCCCACCCTCTTAAAAGGGAAAGGGGTCGTAATACACCACAGAAAAAAAATTCTGCCATCTAAAACTCTCACATGCCAAATTTGGTTCCATTTACTTGATTAGTTCTAAAGTTATGAGCAAATTTGTATTTCGTTTGAATGGGAGCCCCCCCCCTCCTAAAAAGGTAAGAAGTCCTAATTCATCATGGGAAAAATGGTTGCCTCCAAAAACACCCACATGCCAAATGTTGTTCTATTTGCTTGATTAGTTCTCGAGTTAGGAGGAAATTTGTATTTCATTTGTACAGGAGCCCCCCCTCTTAGAGTGGGGAGGGGTCCTAATTCACCGTAGAAAATTTTCCTGCCCTCGAAAACCTTCACATGCCAAAGTTGGTTCCATTTGCTTGATTAGTTCTCGAGTTATGGGGAAATTTGTATTTCATTTGTATTGGAGCCCCCCCTCCTAATGTGGGAAGAGGTCCTAATTCATCACAGAAAAAATTCTTGCCTCCAAAAACACCTACATGCCAAATTTGGTTCCATTTGCTGGATTAGTTCTCGAGTTATGAGGAAATTTGTATCTCGTTTGTACAGGACCCCCCCTCCTAAAGTGGGGAGGGGTCCCAATTCATCATTAAAAAAAAATTGTCTCCAAAAACACACACATGCCAAATTTGGTTCAATTCGCTTGATTAGTTCTCGAGTTATGAGGAAATTTGTATTTCATTTGTACAGGAGCCCCTCCTCTTAAAGTGGGGAGGGGTCCTAATTCACCATAGAAAATTTTCTTGCTCTCGAAAACCTTCACATGCCAAATTTGGTTGCATTTGCTTGATTAGTTCTCGAGTTATGAGGAAATTTGTATGGAAGTCCCCCCTCTTAAAGGGGAGAGGAGTTATAATTCCTCTTATAAAGAGGGGAGGGGTCTCAATTCACCATAGAATAAATTCTTGTCACCAAAAAAAACACCCACATGCCAAATGTTGTTCTATTTGCTTGATTAGTTCTCGAGTTAGGAGGAAATTTGTATTTCATTTGTACAGGAGCCCCCCCTCTTAGAGTGGGGAGGGGTCCTAATTCACCGTAGAAAATTTTCTTGCCCTCGAAAACCTTCACATGCCAAAGTTGGTTCCATTTGCTTGATTAGTTCTCGAGTTATGAGGAAATTTGTATGGCAGCCCCCCCTCTTAAAGGAGAGAGGAGTTACAATTCCTCTTATAAAGAGGGAGGGGTCTCAATTTACCATAGAATAAATTCTTGTCACCGAAAACACCCACATGCCAAATTTGGTTCTATTTGCTTGATTAGTTCTCGAGTTATGAGGAAATTTGTATTTCATTTGTATAGGAGCCCCCCCTCCTAAAGTGGGGAGAGGTTCTTATTCATTATAGAAAACATTCTTACCTCCAAAAACACCTACATGCCAAATTTGGTTCCATTTGCTGGATTAGCTCTCGAGTTATAAGGAAATTTGTATTTCGTTTGTATAGGAGCCCCCCCCCCCTCTTAAAGTGGGGAGGGGTCCCAATTCATCATAGAAAAAAATTTTGTCTTCAAAAACACACACATGCCAAATTTGGTTCCATTTGCTTGATTAGTTCTCGAGTTATGAGGAAATTGGTATTTCATTTGTACAGGAGCCCCCCTCTTAAAGTGAGGAGGGGTCCTAATTCAACATAGAAAATTTTCTTGCCCTCGAAAACCTTCATATGCCAAATTTGGTTCCATTTGCTTGATTAGTTCTCGAGTTGTGAGGAAATTGGTATGGAAACCCCCCCTCTTAAAGGGGAGAGGAGTTATAATTCCCCTTATAAAGAGGGGAGGGGTCTCAAATTACCCTAGAATAAATTCTTGTCACCGAAAACACCCACATGCCAAATTTGGTTCTATTTGCTTAATTAGTTCTCGAATTATGCAGAAATTTGTGTTTCATTTGTATGGGAGCCCCCCCTCTTAGTGGGGGGAGGGGTCTCTAACCATCACTAAAACCTTTCCTGGCCCTAAAAACCTCTACATGCAAATTTTCACGCCGATTGGTTCAGTAGTTTTTGATTCTATAAGGAACACAAAACAGACAGACAGACAGACAGACAGACAGACAGACAGACAGACAGACAGACAGACAGACAGACAGACAGACAGACAGAAATCCTTCTTTATAGGTATAGATATATATATATATATATATATATATATATATATATATATATATATATATATATATATATATTGACTTAAACATTGTTTGTTATTTGGATTGTGAGATAATGAGAAATCCGTCTAATTTATTTGTATATGACCATTCACTCCGAATGAATCAAATGAATCTTTTGCAATAATTGAATGTGGTGCATCTGCAAGTATACTTGAAAGTTTTTCTGCAAGTATACCTGCAGGTGCACCACATTCATTTATTGCAAAAGATTCGTTTAATTCATTCAGAGTAAGTGTAACGTGAATGATCATAAAAACTATAAAATTTATAATTGAGATGACTACGCTCATGGTTATTTCGATATTTGTTTATGGTCAGATAACGATATTTGTTTATTTGTATAAAAAATATCAACAGGCCTACTGGCCCTACTGATGCACTTAAACTAGAATCGACGTGCTTTGCCATATTTCCTAAACAAAATGTCTGCAACTGCTCGAAAATCGAAAAAATCGAGCAGTTTTCCGGCTACTCGAATTTTCTGGTTTAAAAATAATCTGCGAAAATCTGCACACTTTTTTAGGAAGTCTGTGAAAGTTTAAAGAGCTTCGAACAAAAATCTGCACCAAAACAATAAAAGTCAGAAAAACTGCAAATATCTGCAAATTTATAATGATCTGCAAGACCGTTCCAAAAATCTGGAATTTGCAGACAAATCTGCAAGTCTGGTATCCCTGCGTGCTAGTGCCAGGAGACGAGTTTTCAGTACCTCGCGGCTGACGTTTAAGTCGAAGCAATGTCGGCGACTGCCATTGCTGATTGCTCTGATCACGTCAAGGGGTTTCCAACAGCAATGATTACTACGCACCTTTGAAAAAAGTTACTTTTGATTACTTTAATGATTATCTCTGATTACTAGTAATCAATCTCTTGTGATTACTAAAAATTAATCATGATTACTTATGATTACTTAAGATTATCACTGATTACTACGTTGATTACCATTTATTACCTAATTAACTCGTAAATGATTACAAAAGTAATCTCTGATTACTACGCACTGATACGCCTTACTGGAAACCCCTTGGATCACGTCGCGACGAGTGTTCAAGGGATGGGAATCGAAAGCCAAAGTATCGATATCTGGTATCGCAATATATCGGACCGATCCGATACTGAGTAATGAGTATATCGCAACCAAAATATCGATACTTCGATATTCACCGATATCGAAACCCGAAATATTCAGAAAGTTTTCAGATACGATCCGTCACGGGCTTACGATGCAGCCACCTGCCTCGTTTATGTCGCCGGCATCTCCGCACCTCCAAGATACCGTATACGTTCCACTCGACAATGTTCGCTGCAGATTTATCGGTCAGGCGGGCGCTTTTTAACTAGAAGCACCAGGACTAGAACTGATCAGTTTCAAACAATTTTTCAATAGATTGGTCTAAAATGCAACAAAATATCCTGGCAAGATTTTATTTTGAAACCCCCGCTGATTTGCTTCATAGTTTGTTATATTTCAACAGAAGTAGTATCATAAATGCTTACATTAACTCCTATAATCAGAAAAGTGTTGGATGTAAATTAGATTCGCATAAGTTTACCTTCTCACATTATTTATTCACATTGTGTTATTCTAGGGAGGAAAATATTAAAGATAATCCACATTTCAAGAAATAAAATTCCAAATTAGAATCAGACTTTGGCAAAACACCGAACGTAGCTTACACGGTCGTTACCGTTTCCTAAAACGACGCAACCAAGTTCATCTCTTTTTCATACATGCAAACAAACACGAAGTGTGGCTAGGAATTTATCGGTGGTGTTGAATTTGTCATACTTTTAGGACCAGTTTTCAATACACCCGGTTAACACATTTCCGAGTTATCTGATATCGGCCAACGCGAGTTAACTGATTTCGGCAAGACTGCCATCTGCATATAATTTGAGTGAAGCCGAAATGTTTGGTCCTGGGGTCCAAGTTGAAAGCTCTCCTTTTAGTTAATTTCGGTAAAGCCCTATATATCCGGAAACATCTAATAAACTAATGTTAAGTAATAAAAAAGTTTTTCGATTTTCTAAAATATTTTGAATGACACAAGGCATGGCTGGATTATGAGATTCGCATTTTTAGACAGAAAATATAAATAACTGATCAGGAGCAGGATCGGTTTAAAGCAATTATACGTAGCTCGCTTCACAGTTCACAGTATAAATGGTTCTTGCAAATCAATCTGCGCTTGCAACGATACGATGTTCGGTGGTGGCTTCAGGAAACAATTAACCTAACAATCCCCGTTGATATCGGCATCCACCGAAGAAGAGTATTCTCAAGTTTGCAAAAACACACATGGAGGTGCTTCATATTTATCTCAGTTGGCCGTGTGAGTCAATGAAATAGATAAGGGAATACGAAAACTTAACGCTAGCAAAAAGACACACATCCAGCATATATCCGAGGATCTTTTACAAAGCTAGCACACGTAATCCCGAGTGTGAAATGCTAAAAACCGGCGTCTGAAAGACAACACCGAAACGGGTTGCGGTTGCTTTTTTGAGCGTGCAATTCATTTTATCAGGCACGGCAGCAGCGTACCGCCTCAAATAAACTTTGTAGCATTTTTCAAACGCGGCATGCAGCTTTTAGACACAGCTGTTTGGAAGCTTGAGAACTGAAAAACGCGAGTTCGATAATTTGGCAAAAAGTTATGCGTGAAGAACTGGTCTTTTTGTAGCTTTCGATACCTCTAATATCGGATGAAAAGGTATCGATATCCGATAATATCGCATGGTCAAATATCGATGCCGGATACTCGATATATCGAATGAAAATATCGATACCTCCGGTATCGATAAAATATCGCACATCCCTAGGTTCAACGGGTCAAGATCGATGAGTCTGCAGCGTTGTTAATAGCAGGGCAGCTGAAAGGGGTCGTTCCAGGGCAATCTTCGAAGTGCAAAGCGTATGAATCGGCGCTGCACTGACTCGTTTCGGTCAACTCCATTTTGGTAGTACGGACTCCACACAGGAGCACAGTACTCAAGGTTGGATCGGACAAGAGCACAGTAGAGAGCTTTCAACAATAGTTAATAACGTCATTTTTACCACGAAATTGTCACGGCAACCAGCTCGTCACGTTCATTACGTGTTCAAGATGACTTTTTTCTTGTCAACAAAACCATACATAACCAGGTTATGATAACAATAGCATTGTTATGATGACAACTGTATAGTTTTAAATTATAGTTGTCCCAACCATGCATGGTAATTTTTACCATAAAATTGTCACTGCAACCAGCTAGTTCGCTTCTGCTTTTTGTCCAATATGACTATTTTCTTGTCAGTAAAACCATACAAAAAGAGGTTAAGATAACTAAAGCATTGTAATGATGACAATTTTTTGGTATCCAGCTTTTTACGCGCTTTAATGGTGGCCGCTATAAATTGTGTTCTTGATATTAGTAATGGGCGATGTCACATCGATAAATCGAAACATCGATGTTCCAGCATCGATTTTCCGATGTTTCGATTCGATGTGAGCTTACAGGAAAATCGGTCACATCGATGTTAGTTTTTCGATTCAAATCGATGTCCCGATAAAATTAATCCGTTGAAATCCAGCGGGGTGCTATCCCTATCTTAACGAACGGTGTTTGACAGTCGACTTAACGAAGGGCGCTATTGCAGGAAAAGCGCCCGTCTGACAGGTAAATTTGCTGCCAACCTTGTCGAGATGTGCTGAGATGTTGGCAACAAAAACATGGCACCCATCGCAAGCCCCTGTTGAAATCAGCACAACTTCGATTGACGCAATTAACACAGTTGACTGCGTTGCTATTTCTATAGTTTTTTTGTGCTAAAATCCTGCATTTTTTTTGTAAAAGTATGAATATTTTCTAAATTCTATCGGAATTTCGCATATGTGCGAACCGACAGACCGGACTATTAAGGAGAATGGCGAGAAGGCACAACATCATACCGTCACTTTGTTTTATTCTTTGCAACAATATATTCATTTAGTTAAAGTCAGGAAAAATCAGAATTTTTTCTCAATATCAGCCAAAAAATAAGGATTTGTCAGCATATCAGTAGACACGCAAAAAAATCGGAATAATGCTGAATAAATGCTGCGATGAATAAAGAGCATCGGCCGTTCCGTTTCCTTCATTTGCCAACATCGAACATCGATTCAATTAACATCGATGTCTCACACTCGATTTAATCGATGTGCCGATGTTTTTGAGACTATTGACATCGATTCAAAAACATCGATTATTTTTGTTTCGATGCCCAATACTACTTGATATGCGAACAATCTTTTTGACAACTCTGCATACATCAAATCTGGCACTCTTCTCTTGCTAGACTACCGTGCTCTTTCTTTCGTTTACGCCAAAGAAGGAGAACAAAAATGTGCGAAATGTAAACAAAACTATTGCTCTCCTTCTTTTGCGTAAACGAAAGAAAGAGCAACACTGCCGTACAGAAGAAGAGTGCCCAGTTTTGATGGATGCAGAGTTGTCAAAAAGAGTGTTCGCGTATTACGAACACAATTTATAGCGTCCTCCATTATAGCGCGTAAAAAGCTGGATACAGATTACAGTTATGCCTACTACGCGTGGTCAACCGTACCATGCGTGCATTGTCCAAGCTTATCCAGCTTTTTACGCGCTATAATGGAGGACGCTATAAATTGTGTTCGTAATACGCGAACACTCTTTTTGACAACTCTGCATCTATCAAAACTGGGCACTCTTCTTCTATACGGCAGTGTTGCTCTTTCTTTCGTTTACGCAAAAGAAGGAGAACAATAGTTTTGTTTACATTTCGCACATTTTTGTTCTCCTTCTTTGGCGTAAACGAAAGAAAGAGCACGGTAGTGTAGCAAGAGAAGAGTGCCAGATTTGATGTATGCAGAGTTGTCAAAAAGATTGTTCGCATATCAAGAACACAATTTATAGCGGCCACCATGAAGTATTCCACCACGCACACATATAAAGATTTTTTGACATTAGCTGAGGCCCTCGCTGAGGCTGTTTGCAGTAGGAGTAATATCAACAACATCAAATTCCAAACTCCCGGATCCCCTCCTCCACTCTTTGCTCCCCTCTCACTCCTACATAAGCGATCCTCAGCAAATGTCATTCTCGTTGGTGACGAAACCGCAAATTACTTCATTAAAGCGCGTAAAAAGCTGGATAGTCGAAATTAGAGTGACTATATACAGAGTGGCGACAATGTCAAAATTGGAATGATAATTATTTGTCAGTGTCATTCTAATCGAGCAGACAACCTATCCAACGCGTATGCAGGAAAGAGAAAGAAAAACCTAGGATAAACCGCATTGCATACATTTGGGATGACTTAGCGCCACTCTGTATATAGTCACTCTAGTCGAAATAACTAGAGTGACTATATACAGAGTGGCGACAATGTCAAAATTGGAATGATAATTATCTGTCAGTGTCATTCCAATCGAGCAGATGACCTATCCAACGCGTATGCAGGAAAGAGAAAGAAAAACCTTGGAAAAACCGCTTTGCATACATTTGGGATGACTTGTCGCCACTCTGTATATAGTCACTCTAGAAATAACCACACTGAGAAAAAAACCATGGTAATGCGAAACATGTATGCATGGTCATCTTAACTATTTTGCAATATTGTAGCGCTTACCATGATTATTGTCAACTTGAGAAGTTTCGTGGTTAAAACTACTATGACAACAAGCAAATCGCTGACTATTTCCGTGGTTAAATTGACTTTTCTCTTATACTTCTAATGACAATATTTTTGCAGCTTGATATAACAATATTGAATTGTCAACAGGACCATAAAATTGGTAACTTACTAACTGTAAGAATATCATGGTAGTTTTAACATTTTTATGGGTTATCGTAACAGTATAAGTTTAGTGCTTTTCAACCGACTATGGAAACGCGTTTCTTGATGACAATTTTATGTTTATTTTGCCCTTTTTCTTTCTGTCATTTGAAACCGCACCGCCATTACGAAAAATTTGAGTCACGAGTGATGTGCTTAGTTGTGAGTTTTTTTGTTTTTATTAAATTTTTTTTTGATATTATGAACAGTTTGTTAGTGCAAAACAAATAATAAAAAAATCTAATCTTTAAGTGACAAATTGCATTAAATTATTTTCTGTGTACGTGAAAACAGGTTGAATTATTTTACTGTGTAGTGTACTAACAAAAACAAACTGCTAAACTGTTATGGTGTAATCGGTGTTATTTATAGCTTGTCTGTTTTATTTTTTTAATTGCGGATGGTGCTGGACTTCCGCTCTAAACAGTTCAATCGGTGGTTTAGACGTGTCCGTGAAGTGTTTTTGGATAAAACGTGAAATGATGTCCAAATATTTCCATTTAACTTGACTGCGGCGAGGGAGCTGCGGGATAGACTGTTGGAAACGTATATTTGGAACTGTAATAAAGGCAATTTATATATCCTATCTGCATGCAGACCATCATCTATAGGTAGTATTCGATATTTTTTGATTGTATGAATTATTGGTATTATCTTTTCTTTAATATTCGTCAGGTATATTTGGATTACTACACATGAGACGCAAACTACTAGGAGCAAATTGTGATAAATAACTTTTTTAGGAAATGTACTGGCTAAGCTATGGCTTTACGATTGCCAATTGCAATCCTTGAGCGTAAAATATACCCTTGTGAATTAGTCAATGACCTGGTGAGTAACGGTTGAAAATTTAATAGTCATAATTTAATTGAAATGTTTTATACAGATCGAGTAATCCTTAAGCGACAAACATGCTCTTGAGTTAGGCCTTAGAGAGATCGCAATATGTGGAGGCGCGAGTGGAAAAGCACTATCGCAAGCGATTGAGCAGAGAATCATTACTGAACATAGATTGCAAATTGCATCAAAAGTTGCGAAACACAAGAATCTTGCAGACAGGTATGCATTTAATGTTTTTATTGTATTAGCTATTAATATGCTTTGATTTCAAATTCTCTTTTATAAAAATTACTCACTTACTGAGCAATTACTTTAGATACATTAATTTCTCTTCCATGAGTAGGTGGTTTGTTGAGTCCTTCAGCAACCGCCAGTTTTAGTTTCATGTATAGCATGTAACCTAACCTAATAACCCAATAACCAACACTCTCTACTTTTAAAAGCCGCAATTACCGTCACCGAGAAAAATTGGAATAATGCGAACGATTGCCATGTCCCCATTATACTATATCTGCTCGATTTTTCGTACTTCTGAGCGATAACACTGATCTTGAATAACTATCAAGAATTGCTTTATGAAACTCCCTCTTCTGTTGAGTACTCTTACCACTGCGTCCATTATTTTGAACTATTGTGCTATGCCCCGTTTATTTCTTTTACTGTACGCTTCAAGCTTACCTATCACTTGTTAAGTAAGTAATAGGCTCGTAGCTGGAGCGAGACAGGTACCAATCAGGGATGACTTGGTTTTTGAACGTTGTTACCTTGATCGGCGACGCAAAGCAGATCTCCCTTGGCTCTGGTAGACCATTTTTGGGATACTGCACTCTACGTCCTATTAGTGCTCCACAATTGCAGAGCAAGTGTTCCGAGGTATCACGCTCGGCATTACACAAGCGACAAATGTTATCTTGTACGAAACCGAGATTCCGAAGATGGTATTTACTCGCACAATGTCCTGTCACAAGACCGGTAAGCGTGCTGAGATTTCTTGATGTCAACTTTTGAGTAACCCTAATACACGGCGTTATAATTTTTTTGATTGTTTGAGGGATTGTACGGCCATCCAATTGGCCATGCCTGTTCGGCTCTCCCGTTGTGTCAGCTCACTTTTCAGCACACAGTCAGGGATGCAGCGAAATGGATTTGGAACCGTGAATGGAGGGTTAGATCCACATCTGGCTGGTTCGTCTGCAAGTTCATTCCACTCTATAGCGCAATGACCAGGAACCTAGTACAATTTTACCGAGTTCACTTGGCTTAGTTGCCGTAAGAAGCAATTGCAATCCCAGACAATTTTTGAGGAGCACTTAAAAACTTTAAAGGCTTTTAGTGCTGCTCCCATACCAATGAAACACAAATTTCCTCGTAACTCGTGAACTAATCAAGCAAGTGGAACAAAATATGACATATGGGTGTTTTTGGAGACAAGAATGTTTTTTATGATGAATTGAAACCTTTCCCCGCTTCAGGAGAGGGGGCTCCTATACAAATGAAATACAAATTTCCTTATAACTCGAGAACTAGTTAATCAAATGGAACCATATTTGGCATGTGGGTGTTTTTGGAGGTATGAATTTTTTCTATGATGAAATTGGACCCCTCTCGGTTTTTAGGAGGGGGGGGGGGGCTCCCATGCAAATGAAATACAAATTTCCTTATAACTCGAGAAGTAATCAAGCAAATGGAACCAAATTTGGCATGTGGGGGGGTTTTGGAGCCAGCATTCTTTTAATGATGGTTTGAGACCCCTCACCCCTGTGGTAGGGGGATAAGGACTCTCATACAAATAAAACAGAAATTTTTGCGTAACTCAAAAACTAATCGAATTCGAGCAATTTTAGATTCTTTCATAAAACATTAATCTTGTTATTGATTAACCACCAAAAACTATCAATAGTAACATTAGATAATTCAGCGTGCGACGGCCACACGCCGCGAGTGTTGCCGGCGACCTGCAGTCGGAAGCGCCGGCCACTGTGAGTGGCAGCCCCCCGTAGAGATTACCTCTATCTAGGTTTATTTATTTTCCTAGATCTATTGACCTCTATTACTTTCCTTCAGTTGGGTCACCCCTGCGAAATGGTACTTTCTACGAAAAGATTTTCCGTGAAATGGTACATCCCGCGTAAGGTTTTTCGCGAAATAGTATTTTGCGAAACTCTATATTCCGCGTTATAGTCAACCGAGAATTGGTGTTCCGCAAAATGGTATTCGGCTAAATGGTTTGCAATGATGGCGAATATCTAAATGCTATCCGCTTTATTTTATCAGGCTAAGCAATGGGGGAAGTTTGTCGGGTCAGCTAGTTTGTTATATACTACAAAGTTTTAAATAAACATGTATTTTGTTCTACCAGTTCAATAGGGGCAAGATGGGTTAGACTGAAAAAGACTTGTGTGGCACTCTATGTTTGTCCATATATCTATATTTTTGAGTTTATTTATTGTTGTTATTAAATAAGTTTTTAGCTGGCCCGGCATATATTTTATCCACAAAACAGTTAATGCGGCAAAAGGGTAGTTTTCCGACATTTCACTTTTTGCCTGATATAACTTTTATTTTGTTTCGTTTTATTTATTTTGGTTATTTTTGGATTTATATTATTAGTGATTTATCTAAATAAATGATAAGCTGCTTAAAATTGAATTCGTATTCTATCCGATTGAATTCCGCATTCTATCCGATATCACGTCGTCGAATTTTCAAAGAACCATGATGACCAAATCATCAGCAAAACCCACAAATTCGAAACCTTTTGCCTCTTAGCTTCTCACAAGATCAGGTCCAAGACTTCCTGCCTCATAGCATTCATGAATGTAGGTTCATTGTTTTTATTAGCAATGTCGATATTGTTTAACGAGAGAAATTCTAAAAGGCACTCATCTCGATTGTTGATGTCGGTGCCAGCGAGGTGGTGTGGCTGTCAAATCACATACATTGTCCATGTCCCACTCATTGGTTTTAATACCTTTGGTGCTGGGACCTACTTAAAGGTTGATTCGTTTTAAAACAACTGAAATTAATTAGAAAGCAGTTAAACGTAGCCTTTTAGTTATAATTTAACTATTATTAGCTGTTATTTTCGATACGCTGGCTGGTTCCAAATTGTCGCTATTCATGGATGTTTAGTCCGCAAAATTTTGACAATTTCACACCCCTGGTCGGTGCTTCCCCACAAAATGCGATAGCGTTGGCATCGCAGCCGATAATACAGTCTTTGTTGACTTCTATGCAGAATTTGACGAACGCCGCAACCTCTTGAGTTGCAACCTTAGGAACGTCTCCAGGAAAATGGGGCGATGCTGCGATAATATCGGATTTCCCTTGGCGATTGATACCTCAACTCTGATCGCCACTATGTCTCGTTTGATGAACTCTGTAATGGGCAAACAATTAATGTTTGCGTTGGCCAAGACAGCAGCTCTCGGAGGATCATATTTGTCATCATAGAAGAACTTACATGTTCTTGTTTGAATACCTTGTATTCTTCCTTTGTAGACCCAGGGCTCTTGAATCAGGGGTGGTATTGCGATTTTCGTTTCGAGTGATTTTAGTTCGTTTCGCCCATTCGTTTAACGTGGTCGAAACGAACCAAAATCACTCGAAACGAGAATCTCAATGTCACCCCAGGGCCAGGTCCACACCGTGTTCGATAAACCTCCTGAAAATTACGCCCGAAACAGCTTTCGCAAGTGGAAGGTTTATCTGCACTGTATTTTTGTGATTTTTCCGCTCACTGGCATTTAGGAGAGACGGAATTACCGGAGGTTTGGCCTCATGGAGGCCGTAGTTTTCTTACTACCAGTAGCCGAACACACTTTGGATCGAGGGGGAGCTGGCTTCGTGTGGTCTCGCCTTTCCCACGTATATTACCGGAGTTTCCTAGAGACCACTTTTTTGGTTCCGCTCGAGGTTTCCACTCCTAGCGCCGAGGTTGCGACCCCGTTGACGACCGAGCGTATCATACTCCACCCGTTTTCGAGGGTCGAAGCATCTAGCTTTAAGCGCACGTGTACTGCTATTAGGTAATTGTCCGAGTCGGTATCCGTACCCCGTAGGGAGTGTACGTTGGTGATATTCGAGAAAAACCGGCCCTCGATGTGAATATGGTCGATTTGGTTCGAAGTTCATTGGTCAGGTGATCTCCAGGTGGCTTTTTGGATATCTTTGTGGGAAAAGAAAGTGCTTCTGATCACCATCGCTGGTGATCATGCATCGCTGGCCGTTGTCGTTTGTATCGGTGTGCAGGCTATGGGACCCGATCACCGGTCTATACATTGCTTCCCTGCCGACCTGGGCGTTCATATCGCCGATGACGATCTTGATGTCCTGTCGTGTGCAGCTGTCGTACGTTGCCTGCAGCTGCACATAGAACGCTTCCTTCTCGTCGTCGGGTCTACCCGAGGGGCAAGACACTTCATAATATTATCATAATATTAATATATTAGGCTCTATTAAAACCCTATAAATGTATAAATAAATGTAACTTTATAGGGCTTTCGGTTATATTATGGGTGAGAAAGGTCAATATATTAAGGTTGGAAAAATATTTCCATAGGGAAAAGTAATATATTTTCGACAGTGGCTTGCCCCTCGGGTCTACCTTCGTATGGACAATGCTCGTTTATGATGGTGTAGTTGAAGAAACGGCCTTTTATCCTCAACACACACATCCTCTCGTTGATCGCTTTCCAGTCCATTACGTGATCCTGCATTTGTCCCAATACTACGAAGCCCGTTCCCAGCTCGTCGATCGCTCCACCGCTCTGGAAAAATTTGGCTTTACCGCCACGGATCCTCCACACCTTCTCGCCTTTGCGACAGATCTCTTGCAGTGCCGCGATAAAAATGTGAGCCAAAATATTTCGGGGGATGGGCCAAGGCCGCCAGGCCCTCCTGGCTACGTGGCTGCTCCCACCATTATTATTACGGCAGATAAAATAAAGCTAATAGTATTTAAATATTCACCGTGATTATATAACATTTCGCCGAATTTTCGCGGAAAACTAATTCTCAGTTGACCATAATGCGGAATATAGTGTTAGCGGAATACCATTTCGCGAAAACCCTTTTAGCGAAAAGTACTATTTCGCGGGTGCGATCCTCACTTACCCGCCGTCGCTCGTTCGGACCCAACTGAAGGAAAGTAATAGAGGGCAGTAGACCTAGGAAAACAAATAAACCTAGACAGAGGTGTTTTCTCTGGGGCTGCCCCCCCCCGTAGTGGTCAGCGCTTCCGCCGGCAGTACTCGCGACCTGCGGCCGTCTCGCCCTGAATCATCTAGTGTATATAAGCAGTTTTTAGTGATCTTGATATTGACTAATGTTTATGGAAGAATTTTTCTCGAGTTCAATTAGTTTTTGAGTTTTGCAAAAATATCCGCTTTATTTGTGTGAGTACAACCCCTTCCAGAGAAGGGAAAACCCCACCTCATCCAAAATTTGGTTCAATTTGCTTGATTGGTTCTCGAGATATGTAAAATTTGGGTTTTATTTGTATGGGAGCCACCCTGTGTAGTATAGTAAAATATTTATAAACTCTATTATCCGTTGATCTAGTAAACATAGATTCTTGGATATGCTATTTAATATACATACTGGGAAGTACAAACTTTACAACTGGGCGGCACAGACGTATTTTCATTAGCAGCACTAGCTAGTACAATAAGAACCTTCCCTGGCCCTAAAAACCGCATACAAATTTTCACTCCGATCGGTTTAGTAGTTTCCTAGTCTATAAGGCACATGCAGAACAGACAAAATTCATTTTTCTGTATACCCAACAAACATTTTTGTTTAATAGTATACCTTATTAAAACCATTGTATAGCTAATACCGAGTAGCAAACGCCTGATAAGTTGTTATATAACAAAAATATTTGTTGGGTACAATATTTTCTTTTTCTTTATATTTTCCGCAACATATTTTTAAGAAAATTTGCATCTGTTACTTGCTTCCGAAATATCGAACATAACCGGATTGCAGCTCTTTACAAAAACTAGGAATGAGCCAACACCATCCAGCAATCACAACATTTAGCCTCTATTGTGCGAACGGTATTGTTGCCGGGTCCAAGATCCACGTCATAGATCTTCTTGATTCGTCGTAAATACAATACAATGATCACGGTTTGCTCACCAACAGATGTTTTATATCGGAATCCACAGGCCAGTGAAACTTTTTATTTTATTAGGCCAGTGAAAAAAAAAAAGAATCAATCCAAAGTTTTAATCGCCGTCATCATAACTCCATACCGTACGGACTACAGGAAGCACCATTTGTGCTTTAGGTAAAGAAATAGAAAAATCATCTTTTATTATCTTCAAATACACCATAATAACTCTTTTTAGGACCAGCAATGAACTCGATTAGGACTGTTTCAAACGGTTGAGGCTAATATGTTGTTTTCCAGGTACAGTGTTTTACTGGATATTTCAGCAAAAAAAACAGAAGTAAATACGTTTCGACAGAGGAAAGCGGCAATATAGTAGACCGACAGGAATCAAAAGTTAGTACATATTTTTCCTGACCGGTAGAGTGGCAGGTGCGGAACAAGCGTAGCATCCAGATGATCAGACAAACCAGTTCGAACATCCTGCCACACGTACAAACAAAAAGCAGGTTCTGGAACTGCCAACGATGGCTGATTCGTGTCGGGAATTGAGGATTACACTTTCGGTACCTTCAGTCGAATAATTCAAAATGACATCCTATGTAACACCAGCTAGACCAGTGATGGCCAAACTGCGGCTCTTGAATTTGGCCTTTGCAGCCCGCGAACTGGTTTGATAGATGGCGGACGGACACTATAGGTTGAATTTATTAATGTCAGAAGTCATTTAGGGCCGCGGATCTATTGGGGAGATCTGATTTAGCCCGCAATATGCTTGTACCGTGGCCACCACTGAGCTAGACCATCGTCAAACTATTTCCGTCAGCAGACACTGGAGCACAATAGACTTCTAAAACCGATCAGAGTCACAATTAGCAACTCCGAGACTTTGAAATATTTCAATCGTAAAATCTACTTCTACCAGCAGTTATGACGTCCTACTTGATCGGAAGATTTCGGCCGGCCTTTAAACTACCCCGAAACTACGGCATATCCAACGAACGAACGAAGTGAGTATTTAATTTTTGTCGTATTTCAATGTTTATTCAATTTTGTTCATTTCAGTCGTCTGTTATTCAAGTTGCTGACACACTACGAACGGACATAACGAAAACATCGCTCACAGTCGATGGTATTTATTATGTGGTTAATCCAGGATTTGTTGAGCAAAAAGTCTTCATCTCAAAAACTAGAATGGAACGTAAAACGCTTCCGATGCTGGTTCCAAAAATTTAGCGTACCGATTTGACCACAATGATATTTCAGCTGGGAATTAACGATTTCCTGCAGTTTGATTTTATGGATGCTCCGCTAGTTGAATTACTGTTGCCTGCTTCAGACCTATTGCACTCTTTATCTGCATTAGACAACGAAAGACAGCCGGCATGATTAGATTGCCGTATGACAGACTTTCCCTTAGAACCGAACATATATAAAATGCTAATTATGTCGGTTGTACCAACCTGTTCTGATGAAATTGATCAGAAACCAATTGGTAAATCACTTGACGGAGATCACCTTTGCTTGCCGTTTATAACAGTTGAAATAACAATATTTTCAATGCATGGTGCACGGTGGAGAATCTTATCCTGTAGTTAATTGGCATCATGGATAGGCTTAAGTTAGACGTGTTGTCTGCAGTCAAGAATACGGCATATGTCCAGAAAACTATTTCCAGGATTATCGATTTTCCCATCCGTACAGGATTCTGCTGCATAATGCCCCCGGGAGATGTTTCCAATTTATTCGAAGTCCCAATAACCGATGAGCGTCATTGGATGTGCCATCATGATAAGGATTTTTAGAGTAGTAGCTACACGGGCTCGACAACTTTGAGGTAAATATTGGTATGTGTTAGTTTAGCACACGTCTAAAACCGCTTCTCATCCCAAATAGGATAACGTGAAGTCTATGCCACATTCGATTAATGTTCAGGCAGTTCAAACTAATAGGTAGCCAGTGGTTTCACTTCAGTATATTCCAGCTAAATATGCCAGATCTGACCGGCTCTGCTGCAGGCTGAACATCGCAAATTGTGGTTTTAGCCGCGGATGAATCTATACTCGGAATGCAGGTAACCACAGTCAGCAAACCTACACTGCAGAGCCACACCAAAAACGTACGTAAAATTCCTGTTAAAATTATAGTAATCTACGATATATATGTATAGACATAACCGATTGTTTGTTATTTGGATTGTGAAATAATGAGAAATCCGTCTAATTTATTTATATATTACCGTTCACATTATGCTTACTTCGAAAGAATCATATGAATCTTTTGCAATAATTGAATGTGGTGCATCTGCAAGTATACTTGAAAGTTTCTCTGCAAGTATACCTGCAGGTGCACCACATTCATTTATTGCAAAAGATTCGTTTGATTCATTCGGAGTAAGTATAACGTGAATGATCATAAAAACTATAAAATTTATAGTTGAGATGACTACGTTCATGGTTATTTCAACAATAGTTAATAACGTCATTTTTACCACGAAATTGTCACGACAACCAACTCGTCCCGTTCATTGCGTGTTTAAGATGACTATTTTCTTGTCAGCAATATCATACAAAACCTGGTCATGATAACAAAACCATTGTCATGATGACAATTGTATAGTTTTAAATTATAGTTGTCCCAACCATACATGGTCATTTTTACCATAAAATTGTCACTGCAACCAGCTAGTTCCGTTTATTTTTTTGTCCAAGATGACTATTTTCTTGTCAGTAAAACTATACAAAAAGTGGTTAAGATAACTAAAGCATTGTAATGATGACAATTTTATGGTATACAGATTATAGTTATGCCTACTATGCGTGGTCAACCGTACCATGCGTCCATTGTTCAAGCTTATAGTCGAAATAACCATGAAAATGTTGTCTAGACCAGTTTTCCCAGTCGGTTGAAAACCACCATACTTTTCTGGTCAAGCTTACCCCTAAAATGGTAGAATTTACCATGAAATTTTTCTGTGTGCATGAAAATGTTGTCGAGACCAGTTTTCCCAGTCGGTTGAAAACAAGGGGTTTCCAGTAAGGCGTATTAGTGCGTAGTAATCAGAGATTACTTTTGTAATCATTTACGAATTAATTAGGTAATCAATAGTAATCAGTAGAGTAATCAATGATAATCTTAAGTAATCATTGGCAATCAAGATTAATTTATAGTAATCACAAGAGATTGATTACTGGTAATCAGAGGTAATCAGTAAAGTAATCAAAAGTAACTTTTTCAAAGGTGCGTAGTAATCAATGCTGTTGGAAACCCCTTGGTTGAAAACCACCATACTTTTCTGGTCAAGCTTACCCCTAAAATGGTAAAATTTACCATGAAATTTTTCTGTGTGTTCAGTGATGAATTTGACAGCCACTTCACCCCTAGGGGTTTCCAGTAAGGCGTATAAGTGCGTAGTAATCAGAGATTACTTTTGTAATCATTTACGAATTAATTAGGTAATCAATGGTAATCAGTAGAGTAATCAATGATAATCTTACGTAATCATGATTAATTTATAGTAATCACAAGAGATTGATTACTGGTAATCAGAGGTAATCAGTAAAGTAACTTTTTTCAAAGGTGCGTAGTAATCATTGCTGTTGGAAACCCCTTGCTTCACCCCGTACACTCTTAAATGATTCTACCTGTAAATAGGTCGGATTTAGTTAAAGCTAGGTTGAAACTACTCAAAATGCCCTTAAAGTGTACAAACTCAAACTTTGGGTAAAAATTTCAACCAATTTTGGCTACTTGCTACCGATAATTGAATTATTCTCTATGACAAATAACGCAATTTTAAGTTCCTACTACCAATTTTTTAGTTGAAAAACTACTCAAAATCTGAGTTTGTACACTTTAAGGGCATTTTGAGTAGTTTCAACCTAACTTTAACTAAATCCGACCAATTTACAGGTAGAATCATTTAAGAGTGTAGATTTTTCCAAGGGGTTTCCAGTAAGGCGTATTAGTGCGTAGTAATCAGAGATTACTTTTGTAATCATTTACGAATTAATTAGGTAATCAATGGTAATCAGTAGAGTAATCAATGATAATCTTAAGTAATCATTGGTAATCATGATTAATTTATAGTAATCACAAGAGATTGATTACTATTGTCACGTTGTCTGTGACGGAACCACCTTCTGCGAGTTCCCTCGGCGCTATCAATTCAGCAAAGGCCGATCGAAGCGACGCTTTGTTTCTACACAGTACTACCAGCGGCTACTGCCGATCGGAAACGATCTGAAGCGATCATAGTGGTAGGACGATAGTCGATAACAGAAAGTGAATAGCGATACACCGAATAGGACGCTAGGTGAGGATCAGTGCGGTTGATTTATCATATTCTATAACGTAAATCTATTTAATTATATATAAAATGAATCTAATTAATTTCATAAATCAGTCTACTTAAAACTACTTAAAATTAGGATATAAATTGAGTGCTCAACTAAAGTTATTCTTAAAATTAAGCTTATACTATTGTGAGCTGATACTATTGAAGATCGTGCTGCCGATATCATTTCTAACCTAAAACTTACATCTATAGATAGTACCACGTACCACCTGGTGCAGATTAAAATTGGCAGATCAACAGAAAATTACAAACGAACACTAAACGTAAGTGAAACCACAAGCACGAAGCACGAAGCATGCAGCTAAAACATATATTAACATTAAACATAAATAAGCAAAAATTGAGACTCTTACAGAAAAATACATGCTACTTACCAACTAAACTAAGATTAGGGTTAGGAACATCATGCATGGTATTATACTTGCTTCTAAAAATCATACAAACTACTATTGATACACCTAAACTGCCGCTCTTCGCATAACAGTCCCATGGCGAAAAATAGCAAGCGTAGAAAACGGCGATTGAAGTTTTTCGTCAGTTTTACTTAATTACGCTCCCACAGGTTATTTTCAAGCGAACCTTTACTATAAATTTGTTAAAATGAACACGTTCAAATGTTTTAAACAAAAATTAGTTACAGATTTTCAATTATCATCAGTTTATCTTAACAAAATAGCAAAGGGACTGACATGCGAATAATTTTCGATTGAATCAGCAAAATCTTCGCATAACCGGCACACTGTCGATAATGTATGGTATGATTTTCGAGATTTACTTGCTGCTTTTATTAAAGAGAACTAAACTGAAGACTAAAAGATAGTTACGTCCAACTCAACTCCCCTCTACCCCCACCCCCTCAGTTCACATGATACCATATTCCAAGTAATAGCGGTGATAGGGGCAATATTGGCCGCTTACGCAAACCGCGTCACAAAACGTGTACCGCCTTTTCCAAATTATAATAACCGCCATTAACTTGCGATTTGATATGTCGGCAATGAATTAACAATGCATAAAATATTGATTGACTATGAATAGCTATCAAATTTAAATGTTTAAAAAATGATTCTTTTTGCTACGATCAATATGCTCGATTAATCAAAATTGAGTCAAAGAGATCGGACCATTCCTGTGTATGTTCATATGTCAATATTTGGGCTGACCTGTAATTGGTTCCAGTTATTAAGAAACTGGTGATAATTTTCACTAAAAATGTAGTAAAATAACTGAAACGAATTAAATATGAAATGGAAAAGTAAGGCCCCGTATAGAGTAAACGTGACAGCGACGAGACACGACTTCGCTCACATTCGCTTAAATACGCAACCCTGCTTCCGGCGAAAAAGTGCTGCGTATTTAAACGTTTAGCTGCGTCGTGTCGCGTTTAGTCTGGCGGTACCCTAAGGGTTTCAAAAACTGTTGTCTCTCTTAAAAATCTAACGATTATAGTTATCGGAGCAAGAGTGACCAAATTGATCATTTTCAGAATCATCGAAAATGTTTGATTAACTATAAAAATATCGATAATTTAAAAGGGCCATAAATGAATTATCTAATTTGAAACTAAATAAAATCCTTAAGCACATACGCAAATATGAACGCAAACGATATGTCGCAAACGATGCGTTCCAAAAAAATAAGACTTTATTAGCAAATGACAATAACAGGTACAGGTGCAAAAGTTGTTATATTCCCTATTTAATAATACAAAATAAGTATATCTAGAAACAATATGGTCAGTTTATTGAATATAATGCATTTATGAGGCATTATTTCAATTTAATAAGGGGCAGAAATGGATGTGACTGTTATGCGAATATTTTTGAAATGGGACAACACAAGTGGGTTTTGTTTTTCTATTCTTCGCGAACAAAGCCTACTATTTTATAAGTTTTTCTTAAAGTACAGACAAAATCAAACTAATATTCGCAATAAACTCAAAATCACCAAAAATCGCCATGGGACTGTTATGCGAAGAGGGGCAGTAAAGCGAAATTATAACGATTATTATGCTATGCCATGGTTAAAATTGTACTTAATGAAAAATCTATTCTTATCTTTAAGGGATTTTTTAACTCGCCACATCTCATCTTTCTTAAATAAATCGAGTTAAAAAACTGGAAATACTGTCTTTCTTTGTTGCTTTGCAACAACTATAGTAATCAGCGGTAATCAGTAAAGTAATCAAAAGTAACTTTTTCAAAGGTGCGTAGTAATCATTGCTGTTGGAAACCCCTTGGATTTTGCCTTGGTTCGTGAAGACTTTTCAAAAAATCACCTGGCATCCCTGGTAACAACTCCTCGAACTCCGCTGATTTTTTTCACACATCACAAAAAACCATCCCATCGGCAGACAACCATGTTTTCGCCGCCAACATCTCGTGTGTGTGAAAATGAGATAGCATGTCAGCACTGCGTTTCACTCATCTGCGAGCAGTCTGATTTGGGCAGGGGGGATCTTTTGCTGTCAAATTCCATACATGTGTGCGTTACCGCAGATGGTGTTTGGTCCATGACGTTTGTACTGTCATGGACCAAACAGCGTGTGATTGATTTCGAGCCAAGGGACTCGCAACTCTATTTTTGTCTGCTGCAGTTGACAGAAACTCAAACCCAAACACGCAGCGCAATTGTCGTTTGTATTGTTTTGATCCCGATAATACATTTATCTACTTTTTAGCGTAAATAAAATAAACTAAGAAACTTTTCGAAAGCTACATATACAGGCAAGAGCAGCAAATCGGTAAGAAAAAAGTAGCAAGAGCGGCATTGAAAATTATGGTCACCTGCCTGCCCCTTCACATGTGAGTTTCACAGTTCCTTACCGATAGATCCCCCCTGGATTTGGGCCCGCTGTCAAATTTTGAGCCCCGGACATGCTGTCGCTGACGTTTACTGCAGCTCAATATAGAGATGTCGATGGGGTGCAAAAAACAAACAAATATCAGCAACTTCGTAGTCCCGAATTCCAAGGTAAATCTCGGTAAATCCCTGCTTCATTCATAATCATAATTTAAATTTTACAGTTCGCAGCCGTCGCTGCACCTTATATCTTTGTAGTCGCGAATTGCAAATATGAGCTGGGTACGCTTCGCTTCGACCTTTGGTGGTCGCCGTGTTTCTTTTATGAATCTTTGGATAGGCCAAACTATTGATACAGGTTGCAAAAAAAAGCTTTGTGTCACCTTATACGCTACTTTAATGAACAAAATAGACTTGTGTAACACCAAGGAAAAAATAGGAAAAGAACAGTGCCAAAATATTGCATTGAATCCACTTAAATTGCACGATAATACTCAATTAAAAATTCGACCGCGGCGAAAGCGTGAAGAAGAAAACGTAAAACATAGAACAGGTTACTTTGGTGTGACTGCCTTTGCAACAGCCGAACAATATCATCTAGAAAGTTTAGAGTGCGCATTGCAAGCCCAAAATTTGTATGAATCGAAGCAGTTTCTTTCCAGCGAGGAGTACAAACCTGACGTTCTGCACGTTACTGCCAAATACAAGCTTGTGGACGAATCAAGGGATGTTTATTTCTTTCGTGAGGGAACTGTGGTTTTTTGGAATTGTACCGACTTGGAAATTGGAAATATATTACGATTTTTAAAACCTTTTGAAAAGGTAAGCAACCAATAGTTTTTTACAACATTTACTGAACTGTTATTTGTTAAACATAGGTGGCTCACGCTCGATAAGCTGTTTGTAATAAAAAAATAACCATCGAACTGTCAAATTTTAACTAAAAAGTTAAAAATTTCGCGAAATTAAAACTTGCCAGTTTGATGGTTATTTTTCTTGACTAACCTTGATTTTTCTTCTCGAGTGGTTAAACGTTAAAATCAGCGGGGTGGTGTGGCTGTCAAACTACATACATTGTACATGTCCCACTCATTGGTTTTGGTACTTTTGGTTCTAGTGCCTACTTAAAGGTTTATTGATTTTAAGACTACTGAAACTAATTAGAAAGCAGTTGAACAAAGCCTTTTAGCTATAATTTAACTAATTCTAGCTGCTATGTTCAGTATACTGGCTGGTTCCAAGTTGTCGCCGTCCATGGATGTTTAATTCGCCAAATTTTGACAATTTCACACCCCTGGTTAAAATCTAGTTAAAATGTCGACCAACATTTGAAAGGGGCGGATAAGCCAACTGTCAAACAGAACGAGTGAGAGTTATTTTTTGCTGGAGCAGCATAGGAAAATGAACTCTCACTCGTTCTGTTTGACAGTTGGCTTATACGACCCTTTCAAATGTTAGTCGACAAATGGTTAAAATCAGTTCCACGGTCCTGCTGGGCAGCCATGTTTTTGCAGTCAACATCTAACCATTTGCGTGACAGCATGAAACAGCAGCGTGAAACAGCATGACACCGCTATACGTTCTGTTCGTTTCGCTCTGCAAAACCGGTATGCTGGCAGATGGGTAGTATTTTGAAATCTTAGCCAGATTTTTGCAAATAATACCCACACCGGCAGTAGATGTTGGCTACTGTCAAACACATTGAGTAGGGATATGGTTGCCAGTCCCTTGATCAGTTCAGAATGCGAACACTGCGAACCATTTCATATTTGACAGATTGATAGTTGTTTTACTCAATGATGATGATGATGATGGTCCCACCTCATACCCCTACAACGGTTTGAGCAGGACGGTTTATCTACTTAAGATATTTATAATATAACAATGTAGCCAGGTGGTAAAAGCAAATAACGAGCTGGCTTCTAATACAGACATATCAAACTTTCAAACGAATATCAAAATTTCAGTAACTGTCCAAGGCTCGTCCAAAACGTTTCCAACCCGAAAATTATCTGGACTTGATTAGGAATTGAACCTAATATTTAGGAGCACAAGCTGGTCAGAGTTGGTTCTAGATAACGATCTAGAACTACGAGGGAGATCCCGCAGATTTCTGGTGCTCGATATACAACTCCGCAACAAAGCGATGGTATACGAGTTCCAAAGTCCACAAGCAAACCCAAGCCTGTCCAGCTTCCGCTCCAAACCCTTTGTTCAGGACTTTAACCTGATCATTCAATTTCCAGATTGTGTATGTCTGTTCTCGCGCGCGTGGCTCAAACATGTGTAGCCAGTGCTGCCACATGTACAGATTTATCTGAAAAAGTACAGATTTTTTCGAATTTTTTGGTACAGATTCTGTACGGTACAGATGACAGATTTTTGCCAAAAATTACAGATAGGTACAGATTTTCAGAGTGTCAAAAACTCATTCTTTTTTCTCAGTGCTGATTCTTGAAATCAATAGAGAAGCAATTGTTAGTATGATTAAAAACAAAACAAAACGTATTTATGTTTAAGTTTAGCAGAGATACGTGCAAACATTATCAAACAAACAGATGATTTGAGACTCGCATTTTTTTAATGTTAACAAATCATTTTTTTCCATACAATAAATATTTTAATAGTACAGATTTTCGTACAGATTTTTGGAAGAAAAAATCAGAGGGGTTGTGTATAAGACACGACCGCATATTCAACGTAGGACTACGCAAAGTTAATGTAAAGGTGCGTTTAGAATGGGCAATTTTGGCTACGTTGGGAATGCGATATGTTGCTAGTTTTAGCTCAATGTTGCTTCTGTCGCCGCCTGCACATTTGTGGTACGTCGCCATAATTACTTGGAAACATCAGCAACTGTTAGGAACAATTGCATGCCACTAGTTGCCAATCTAGACACACCTTACTAAAAACACTTATTGGAAAATTGATTGCTAATGGAAATCATAATACTCTTCATTGACAGTTATGATGGTTCTGAAAAGAACCATTTTGAAAGTTTAAAATTGACTGAAACGATTGGATTGGCTACTTTGTGCTGTAGAGAAAAAACCCGATTTAATCCACCTAGTGGTGAAAGGAACCTTTGTTATACGGTCTTACTTGCTATTTGAGATAGAAATCGACACGTCTTCGGAACATAACTCATCTATTGGTTATCGTTGCGTAGTGCGTTGGTTTACATGAAATTTTTGAAAATTGAATAAGTTTATAAAATTTGAGCAAAATAGGAACACTTAAATTTTGATAGATCCTTTTTTCATGAAATTGCTGAGTAAGGATAAGTAAGTTGTTATTAATCTGAGTAAGTTCAAATAAAAGTAAGTTGTAAGAGGAAATTTTATCCTTTAACATATACATTGTCTAGTAAAGGTCTAGTTTATAGGTTTTTGAACTATGCATTACAGGAAACTGTAATGCCATTCTATTTGAATCACATCAATAGAGTTTTCTTGAATAATTTTCATCAATTTTTATTAACTCACGCTGCTGTATTTTATACAAGACGTGTAGGTTTTTCAACGCCATATTGTTATAAAGTTACAAATCGTTGTTTAACTAACGTATATTCTTCAACAAACTTATTGTAAGCAAAATATCATAATTATTGAATGCATTAATAATTTTAATTGTTAGGAAAATGTATGCAGCAAAACTATCAGCAAATGTAAAATGTTTAAAATGTATCCGTCTGCTGGTAGTCGAGTAATTCGAAGTCAAAATTGGGGTATTCTTTATAATCAAAGTTCTACAGTTCCTAAACAAGCAAACATACAGGTATACTATTTTCAGCAAAGTTGTGTATTTTTACTATTTGTACAATTTTGTAGTACATGAAAAAGTCATACAACAATTACAAAAAGAGCAAAAATAGAAAAACTGATTTTACAAATTCATATACAATAAATAAGATTTTTCTATTTTCGCTACAGAGATAGAAGGTTACTGTCTTCAGCAAAATTTCTTGTAATAATATGTTCTATACCTTTGCAGAACACATCAATGTGTTATATTGACTCTGAAGAAAAATATTTTTTTATTTCACTTTTAGGGGGATTAATCATAATTTAAATTCCACCAGACGATAGAGCTTTCAATTTCAAGAAACTCTTCCAAAGGTTCGATAAACCTAAAACCAAGTTTTCCCAGTCAAAACTCTAGTGCACACGTTTTCTTTGGTTTGGGGCTATTGTGAGCGCGAGTAATTGTGTTATAAAAGTTGGCGCGAGTGTTCGAGGGTTAATATCTTTTAACCGATAAAACCAATTCTTATGAAATTTTGCATATATATTCGTATTGTCAAAACCTCTCGTTTGTTATTAAAATATTTCAAATTAGGTAAATTATCTTGGTTAAAATCATTATAAAATATTGTTAATTTTGGTGTGGTGTATAAGGTTGCTCATAACTTTCAAATTAAACGTCCAATCAAAAAACCATTCAATAATGATCTATTAGCATATATTATCTTTCAAATGAGACTAATAGCGCATAAATAGGTTTGGCCATCTCTAAGAAACAGGCGATAATTATTTCCTTGTCAAAACAGGTTTTTTAAGCATAACTTTTAAACTACTTGTTTGTTTTCAATTAAAAATTTCTGAATAATTTAGCTTTAATAAGGGCTTTCATTTGATACTAAGATCGTTGAAATCGGTCATGTAGTTCTAGAGAAACCCGTGTCACGTATTTTTCACATTTTTGCTTATAACTTTTAAACGAAACGTCGTGTCACGAAGCAACTCAATAGTGATCTACTAGACAATAATACCTTTCAAACAAAAGTAATAGCGAACGATTCGGTTCAGCCATCTTTGAGAAACAGGCGATAGAAAAAATCATTACATACACACACACACACACACACACACACACACACACACACACACACACACACACACACACACACACACACACACACACACACACACACACACACACACACACACACACACACACACACACACACACACACACACACACACACACACACACACACACACACACACACACACACACACACACACACACACACACACACACACACACACACACACACACACACACACACACACACACACACACACACACACACACACACACACACACACACACACACACACACACACACACACACACACACACACACACACACACACACACACACACACACACACACACACACACACACACACACACACACACACACACACACACACACACACACACACACACACACACACACACACACACACACACACACACACACACACACACACACACACACACACACACACACACACACACACACACACACACACACACACACACACACACACACACACACACACACACACACACACACACACACACACACACACACACACACACACACACACACACACACACACACACACACACACACACACACACACACACACACACACACACACACACACACACACACACACACACACACACACACACACACACACACACACACACACACACACACACACACACACACACACACACACACACACACACACACACACACACACACACACACACACACACACACACACACACACACACACACACACACACACACACACACACACACACACACACACACACACACACACACACACACACACACACACACACACACACACACACACACACACACACACACACACACACACACACACACACACACACACACACACACACACACACACACACACACACACACACACACACACACACACACACACACACACACACACACACACACACACACACACACACACACACACACACACACACACACACACACACACACACACACACACACACACACACACACACACACACACACACACACACACACACACACACACACACACACACACACACACACACACACACACACACACACACACACACACACACACACACACACACACAGACATTGCTCAAATCGTCGAACCCTATCGATTGGTATATGTGACTTGGCCCTCCGGGCCTCGGATCAATTTCGTGTTTTTCGACCAATTTTTAAACCTTTGTTATAGTATAACAAAGGTAAAACATAGTGTTAGCATAACAAAAGCATTACATTACATTACATATTGCAGAACTTCGCATCGTGTAAATTATAAGCAATCTGGCACATGCTAAACCGTTATTTAGAGCAGCGTGGGGTCGAAATCAGACATCATGATAATGCTGATAATTTAAGTTTTCTGTTTGATACTGTGAATTAAAGTAATGTATGGTATAATCATAAATGACATTCTTTTTCTTACATCTGATTTCCAGTGGCAACATTATCGAGTTGATGTCGCTTGTCCGAATATTTCAACTGGATTGTTTAAAGGGTTCAAGGGAAGAAATCACATTGTCTCTGGTTAAGATAGTGGTGAATTAACACTACAGAGTAACAATTATTAAAAAAAATGATTTGGCTAATCAGAAACTTACTAGCCGTTAAAATCAGGTACATGGTGTCATCTCCTTACCGGTTGGTAAGGAAAAGCTCTTGGCACTAATGTCGATATGGAAATAACTTCATTACTGTCCATCCATGTTTCGCTGAGCGCAAGGATATCTGCCTGTCTGAGAACCGCATCGGTTGAAATATCTGCTGAATGTGCGTGCGTTTAGACTCTGTACATTCAGGCCCAGCAGTACAGCAAAATGGTTTACGTTAGATATACATTCTAGAAGTTCAGTACCTAAAGTAACCAATTTGTGGGTTTCCAAGCGCCTAAGTTTCGTCCGTAATTCCTGGATTTTCGGTGATGCAGTTCCCTTGGCATGGTAAAACTTAAATATGCCTCTGTTATTCGTCCAAGTATAATCCTTCAATCGATGTAACTCTTGACATTCCCACGTATACCAACTGCTGTTCCTGTCCCTTGCCATACTCGTACGCGATTTCAGAAAATGTGCCGCTTTGACTCTTGTGTACAGTAAGAGCATTCGCACCTACTAAAGGAAATTGTATACGTTTGCACTTAATGCTACTACTTAGCTTAATATTTGCAGATCGCTTTTCAATAGGTGTCCAATCGGGCTGAAGAACATCATGCTTTGAGTACACAGCGGGCCTCGATTTGACCCGCAAGACCTTTCCAATGTAGTCGTTTTCAAATTTGAGCAATGATAATATAGCACAGGTTGCGAGTATTTCACATATTAATATTTTGAACCTAGATTATTTTTTATAATATTCTATCCGGCAAGTTGAAAGCATGGAATGGTATATCCATAAACAAGCCGAAAATATTTGATAACTGATCCAGTACCCTACATTTTTACATCTTTTCGGCTACTATAGGACTCACCTGTTACGTTAGGCGATACGCTGGCCTCTACGTGCGCCGGAGCGGTCACCTCACGCAACACTTCAACATTGGAGGGACCAGCTATTTCGTGCGATGCACCATCTAACGATGTATTGCCCACTTCAGAATACATTGAATCACTACGATTTCCTTTTCTTCTCAAATGGTAGAATTTACAGTGCTCTGCCACCGTCAACGCTGGGCTCTTGCTGGTCCAGTTAATAATGCCTGCTCACGGACTCGCTTGCGGTATTTACGCATATATTTTGCTTGAAGCAATTGAGACATTGTAGAATCAGATGCACAAAATCACTCACTTCTCACTTAAATTGATTGTATGTTATTAATAACAATTTCATATGGTAACTATGGCGACAATTGAACGAATACTGTAGGAAATTTGGAAAAATTGTTCAACTTTACGTGGAAATTCCAGAAGTTACATACAAAGTACAATTTTCTAATAAAAACTATACAAAAGGCTGATATTTTGTGATTCGAATGGTATGCTAACCATAAAAATATATTCAGAATTGGCTGAGCTATAAGTGTTTAAAATCTATCACTTTGTCGTGTCGCGGTCATTTTTGCTTCTCCAACGTGCCACCCTATTAAAGTAAGACGTAGTCCTACGTCAAAAGTACAGATGAAAAAGATTTTTGTCCCTTCCAGTACAGATGACTATGTGACAACACTGTGTGTAGCCTTCTCTAAACTTTTATAATTCCATTGTCCAAATCCATTGTAACGCCCCTGCCCGGATTTAAGTCCCGGAAGATATGAACCGCGGTAGTCTTTCACTTATAACATTGACCTGGTCTGTCATTTTTTGCTTAAAGTTACCAAAAACGCCCACGGTCGCGTCTATTATACCCTCCCATGAGTAGGTGGTTTGTCGCGCACTTCGGCAGACTCCTAAATTTAATTCCGCATGTAGAATGTAATACAGTTTAAGTTAGATATATGTGTAGTATGTAGTATACTATTGCATAATTTAGCTTTATGTGTAGCATGTGGCTCGTAAAGCGGAATGGAGCGAAATCGAACGGATTTGATTTTAAATTCAATCCGTTTGGGCCGAAGCACCGGGAGGGCTTACTCAGTTCCCTAGATGAATTGCTGGTATGCACAGAAATTTCTCTAGAAAACTGAAACCAAATCCTACCCACCATTCATGAGATTTTGACTTACTCATGAAAATTAAAATTTATCGCTAGTTAGAACGAACGAGTGTTCAAAAATGATGTGATGTCTTTATTTGCGTAATCGAGACATTTTCTATGAGATTGCCATAGAATTTGTGGCTGTTATGCGATTATGGACAGCACAGCACTGAAAAATATACACACACGTACATGTATACATGTGCATGCATGTATGAGTGTGCATGGGTGTATAGGTACGAATGAATATATGTTTGAGTGTTCTATGATGAGTCGGAAATTCTTTTTATACCTATGCTGCCAAACTACAATTATTAATGGGCAGGAAGTTATGGTCAGTAGCTGTGTTTCCTGTGTCAGTTTCCTATGTTATTACTAATATTGCTATCGTTGCTGTTACTGTTACCTCTATTGTATTGTTTTGGATGTAATTATAATTATTTTTTTCTTATTTCCCTCCTATATTAGAATGATTTGCATGTCTTGTGACTAACCGCGTTAACGGTATTCAACTAACAACATAAAATGATCATGAATGACGCTGTTTGTCTCCCAAGGGCCCTCCTAATGCTGCTGAGCCTCTGTCGGAGAGTCCATCAAGTCGAACGGTGGCAACTCACCGGCGGCCTGCTCCTCTCCATTCTTGCGGCTGTCGTCGCGGTCGGACTTAGTGGATCTCTCGAAAAGCTTTATAGCCTCGATATATATTTTGTTCTGTTCATTGCCCAATGCTGGCAGACTTCAACTGAAATTCCATTTCTAACTAAATCTTTTTAGAGTTAAAACTTCTTCAAGTAAAAACAGGTATTCGATTCTCTGGCTGATTCAAGCAGGGCTGTCCTCAATATACCATCATTTCCACTTCCTAAAATGGGGTCATAGTACATAATATATGGCCATGGTATGAGGATTTTTTTTCGATTCAATACCATCCTCACAGAATTATCAACGTCGTTAACATCTTATTAAGTCTTGCTTTAGTGACAGCTTGCACTTAAGACTTAACACGGCATATATACATATCTCCAAGTGAAGTTCTACATGATCCATCTCATCCTTGCTTAGTTACAGAATCATTTCAATTGACCACGGTCTGAAGAGCATACCGACAAATCAGTTGACTGCCGCTACAAATATGCAATTAATGCAACCGGGAATAATACGAGCGAGTACCAGTCCCCATTATATCGCATCTGCTCTATTTTTCGGAAGTTCAAGTAGTTTTTCGATAGTTCTGAGCGATACGGTTTGTTTACAAACAGAAAGTTGTTGAAAAGTGAGCTGCAGTTTTGTGATAATTTTGTCATTGAAATACTGTTTATTCTGTAATTTCACTGTGATAATCGTGATCATTGGAAGATACTGTGCTTGGAAGTATTAAAGTTTCTTTTGATAACGTGATTAAAGTGCAAAATAAAACGGCAATAGAAATGGATAATCTCTGCAACGCCTGTGCTAATGTCATTCATGCGGATGTGGATACAGTTGTTTGTCAAGGTTTCTGTAGATCAACATTCCATTTTGGGTGCTCCAAGCTCAATCCAGCAGTATGGGAAGAGGTAAAATCTAGCGCTGGTTTATTTTGGATGTGTCACGCTTGCCGGAAACTTATGCATAACGTAACTTTTCGAGATTCTCTTAACAATGCTAATAACGTACTTCACTCCGTATTGGATCAGCAAAGCAAAATGTTCGAAGAATTAAGAGATGAAATCAAGAAAAATGCAAACATGATTAATCGAATTACGCGAAAAATTCCCGTTACGCCTTCAACTCCCTAAGTTATTCCCGGGTCAGAGGGTAGAGCGCCCAAGCGTCCTCGCATTCTTGTAGATCTCCCACATGAAGAAACAAATGCCGTTCGAATGCTTTGAGGAAATAAAGAGCCACAGCAGGGTTCATCTATTCCGATCGTACCGCTACCCCCTCGAGTAAATAAATTCTGGCTGTTTCTGTCTAGATTTTCCCCACAAGCCACTGTGGAGGAGATTTCTACACTAGTACAGCAGAATCTGGAGCTGGAGGGCCCCGTCGAAGTCATTAAATTAGTCCGCAATGGTACTGATTTGAGCCAAATGACATACGTGTCATTTAAGGTGGGAATCGATCTCGCTTTCAAAGAAAAGGCGATGCAGCCCTCGAGCTGGCAAACTGGTATTTATTTCCGCGAATTTATAAATGAACCTCGAACAAACACATTTCGAAATATCAGAGATAATGAGTCCAATCCAGAAAACTTTCTTACACCCCTTGCCAATACACAGTAGCACTAACGATCCTGCAATATTGAACGATCATAATCGTATTGAAATGAACATAAATGCTACTGATGTACCTGAGTTAGAACCGAATTTGACCGTCACTAGTCCTATAGTATCAATGACACGAAAACCTACGGAAAAGAAAAAGACGTTGGATGTATATTATCAGAATATGAATAGTATAAGAGAAAGTGAACGACAAAAAATTGTCTATTTGTCGTCAATTGAATTAGACATAGATGTATATTGTTTCACTGAAACTAACCTGGATGTAACTGTACTGGATGGTTCATTGTTTTCTTCCGCCTTTCGTGTATACCGTTGTGATAGAAATGCCTCCAATAGTGAAAAAACATCTGGCGGTGGTGTTCTGATTGCCGTCCGAAATAGCATCGCCAGCACAGAATACGAAGTGGCTAAAAGCAATGAAGCACTTTGTGTTAAACTAGCAGCAAAGACCGGATCACTCTATATGTGCTGCGGATATATTCCACCTACCTCTGGTATTGATCGGTATCGCTCGTTTTGTCTTTTTATCGAGTCCATAATTGTAAGCATTAGTCCGGAAGACGAAGTTATCGTTGTCGGTGATTTTAACCTGCCAAATTTGAATTGGAATCAAATTAATTTCGACTCAAATAATCCATTTTACTTACCCGAACAAATTACTTCACAAACCGAGATAGCTATTGTTGATAGTTTTCTCGCTGCTGGGCTGATGCAAGTATGCAATATTGTAAACAATAACAATTGCTTTCTTGATCTGGTGTTCTCTACCGACACAGACATCTGCCAGGTGGCATTAACGGATCCATTGATCAAGAACGAAATTCATCACTGTGCGATGTTATTGACCATCGAAGCGGCCGCATCGAACGAGTGTAACATTGGGGTGTTCAAAAAGTTTTTGAATTTAAATGCAATGGACAGTGTAGGCGTGCGTACTGACTTAGGTAATATTGAATGGAACAATGTCTTTGTTACAGAGGAAATGTTCCAAAGCGATGTAGCGGGATATGTTATGCAAGCATCTGTGCTGCTTGATTTTATTCGCGCCGTTGGTGTTTTCAATGTCGATATCGGGGATGCTGCGATTGTTAATAACTCGGTGGATTATAATATTTTGTCGTTTTATCATGTGATTTTCGATATTTTTACCCGTAATGCCCCAATGGTAATCAAACAGCAAAAATCACAGCACAATTACCCCGAATGGTTTTCTCGGTCGCTTATCAATCTAATGAAAGCCAAACGATCGGCTTTAAAACGAATGCATCGAAATAGATCAGACGAAAACGTGACGCACTATAAGCAGGTTCTACGTATGTTCAAAGCTGCCCACCGGGAAGAATATGAAGTTTACCTAAGTGAAATACAAAGATCTATAAAAGGTAACCCGAAATGTTTCTGGAAGTTCGTAAATAGCAGAAGGAAGAACTCCAGTATTCCTGATCACGTTAAGTATAAGAACGTTACTGCTACCGGTGCTCAGTCATCAACGCACCTTTTTGCGGAACACTTTAAAAGCGTATTTGACGAACATACCTCCACTAACAATATACCATTTCAAGACAGTGATGCAGAAGCATACCAAGTATCTCAAAACAGCATCGGAAATGCTATTCGCAGACTCGACAAAAATCTGTCACCTGGTCCTGATACACTATCGAATAAGCTTTTGAAAGAGTTTCAGAATGAACTAATAGAACCTCTCGCGAGTCTATTTAATGCGTCTCTAGCCTCCGGTTACTTCCCCTCGATTTGGAAGGTATCTCGTATTAGTCCAATTCATAAAAAAGGATCTCGCTCAGAGGTAGAGAACTATCGCGCAATAACTATCCAGTCGGCTATACCGAAGCTCTTTGAACAAACAGTTTACGATCATCTATATGAAATGGTTGCTGATCGTATCTCTTCTGCTCAACACGGGTTTTTGAAGAAAAAATCTAACCACGAACCTTTGTGAATTTACGTCTCTGGTAAACGACTATATCTCAAGGGGGTTTCAAGTAGACTGTGTATACACTGACATGAGTAAAGCCTTTGACTCTGTTAAGACTGATAGTATTATGCAAGCGATTACAGACTTCGGCATCGACGGACCGATTTACAACTGGCTAAGAACTTACCTTTCGCGCAGAGTTCAGTATGTGAAAATTAAGGAAAACGTCTCTGCTTCATTTGTTGTTAATTCGGGAGTACCGCAGGGTAGTCATCTAGGGCCATTGCTTTTTGTTCTAGTGATGAACAGGCTTCCGGATATGTTGTCCAATGCTACAATCTTAATATACGCAGATGATGTAAAAATATTTTTTCCTATCAAGACTGACAGTGATTGTCTTAAGCTACAACTTGACGTGGATAACATTGGAATATTCTGTTCGAATAGTGGCTTGACCATCAACCCAGATAAATGCTCTGTTATGACTTTTTCCCGAAAACTACGTCCAATCGAATTTCAATACTCCTACAGCGGAATCGTTTTGCCACGCAAGGAAACCATTCGTGACCTAGGAATCATATTTGATCGTTCACTTTCGTTTACAAGTCACATAGACAACGTTATTAAAGACTGCTTAAAGCTATTCGCTCTTGTGAGACGATACGGTCGTGACCTTAAGGATCCATATGCAATACTAGCAATATATGTAGGCCTTGTGCGAAGTAAATTAGACTTTGCAAGTGTAGTTTGGCGTCCGCAATATGTAACCTATATACAACGGATAGAGACAGTCCAAAAAAAGTTTGTTCGTTTTGCGTTGCGGAACTTGAGGTGCAATGGAGATGAACTACCGCCGTATCACGACCTATGCTCTCTAGTCAACATTGACACAATCCACTGCAGACATAAGATTGCCGATATAGTGTTCTTCACAAACATCCTATCTGGACGAGCCGACAGTCAAATGCTTGCTTCAAGGTTGCACTTGAATCACAGCCAAGTTGCACTTCGGAATACCCGGGTGTTTAATTCACCTCATCGAAACAGGAATTACTCCCAACATGAGCCAACTTGCCGTTTCATGAAAGCTTTCAACGATCTACAGCATATAGTGAATGTTACCATGGTACCAGCGAATATTAAAAATAGGCTTAGCTTGTATTTTAGGGGACAGTTGCATCCCATTTGAGTTTTTTTTAATGGTTAATGTTCATAGTTATAAGTTTTTTTTATTGGCAAACGGGCTTGAAGCCTAAACCATTACTGAGCAAATAAGATAATATTGCTCTTGAATAATATTCCGCACAAAATATTCGAAAATTTACGCCAACAGCTACAATACTGCAAAGATGGTAGATAAAGAGGCGGCTGTGGCTTTTAATGAGCATAGGTTGTTGAACAGCGCTGGGTCAATCGTGATGACTTGGGTATTTGGGAGATGAGTAGCGTTCATCCTAGCGAGTAGTTAGTCGGTAGTAGCATAGGTGATGGACAGACATAGAATTCTCGTGATATTACTAACTCGAAAATTGCGATCAACATGTTGACTAAAAATTTCTTCTTTTCTTTTCTTTCTCTGCCTGATCTCTATCGCTTCTTCTCACGGCAACAATGTTGTCGTGAGGGGAGGTAAGAGATCAGCCACAGATGACCACACTGGTGACAACGATGGATGAGGACGCCGTGGTGCCATGAATAAACACGAAGTAAGAAAGGGTCGAGCAAGACGAGGAAACAAACAAAGGAAGGAGAAAACAAGATAAGTACAAGCCATCTTATGCTATATTGACCAAGCACACAATTATAACGAGCCAAGTTCTGTCACTCTTCTTCCGCCCATTAATCCATAATCACCAACACATTATGGCGCTAGCGTTATCCGCACGGATTCTTTTATCATTATCACAACCACCTTACCTCAGCCCTGGACATACTTGGCTCTAACTGCCCCACCTCGTGCTGCAAACAGAAAACAGAAACAGAAAGTTACCAAAAACGCCCACGGTCGCGTCTATTATTATTCTTTTCGCAACATAGGCAGCGCAAGTGTTTTTGTTTGTCAATAACGAGCCACCGCACATACATTTCCTGTATGTTAAGTAGAAGTTAGGGCTGCACGATAGGTGAAAAATGGTCTAATAAAGGAGGCGTAAGTTGCCGGTCGACCCGTCTGGTCGACTAGCTTAAGTTTAACCCAAGATTCTTTTACTATTATCATTGAAGAAATCCGTAGGGTAGCGCGGGCTACCCTACATCGTGGTGACTAGCAGAAAAGCCGAGACCGCTCGGACACGCGCCGGAGTGAACAATTGTTGAAATCAGCTAACACTCGGACGTGGAGTTAAGTGAATATCCCAAAATCGTGTTTTTTTTGTGAGAACGGAGAAAACTCAGAACAGAGAAAAAGTTGGGCGAATTCATCATTCGATTCATTCAGAGATGAAACTCAGATTTTCAAAAATTTCAAGCGGAAGCAGAAACGCTAATAATTTGTGAAGTGCTACGTGTTGCGAGTGTGATATTTACACCACCCGGAACTAGTTGGAAGTGACCAGAAAAAAGCAGTGGAAGCAGGGGAGCGCGAAGTGATGAGAATAAATTAAGAGCGATTCGAGTGACGATATTGAATAAGTTAAAAAAAAGTTTTTCGTTCAGCAAATTTCCCGAATTCTGCAACAATGCTGTGACTCATTATCACTGGCAAGGAAAATCTGTGTGATTTCGAAACAAATTAAGCTGGAATCTGGGCCGTAATTTGTGTTTCGGTTCCTACATTCACGTCATTGTTCGTAATAAGAAGAAAAGTAATTAAGAGTCGAAGAAAGTGTAACTCGTCAAGTAAAGTGCAATTTGCTGAAAAAATTGGACCATCGGCTACGGTTGAAGAGCTGTGAAAATTTTTAATTTTGAGAAATTCGAATAGTGAAAGAGTTTGCAGTAAGCGCGAAAAAGTGTACGAGGGGCTAAAAACAGTACGTGTGTAAAACGTATAACAAGTGTGGTAATCGGTGCGGAGTGAATCTAAATATTTCGCATACGAACAGAATTTCGTATTTCGAAAAAAAAAAAAAGGAATTAAAAATCCTGCATTTACTTCACCGTTCGGAATAAGTTTTGAGCAGATATTTGAAATCTGTGATTCGAGAGACTGTGTTTTATAAGAAATCAACCAATTCTACCAAACGATAGCTTTACGTCGAATTATCATTCGTGTTAGCGAAACGAAGTCAGCTGTTTTTGCTCGTTCATTCAATAGTGTTAAAAGTTCGCGGGTGGAGTTTAACATTCAACTTGTTTTGCTTGTTGCTGGCAAACCAGCATGATTTAGAACTAGTGTTACTGTGTTTTTTTTAACCATTTACGATCGACGCAGCGATCTATCTTCATCGGTGGTCTCCGGGTAGAGGTGAACTCTCTTCCCCGAAGCGAGTGCAATTGTGAAAGAAAGTAAACGAACGTTGCACTTGCCTGATTTTTTTTCGAGTACTTTCCTGATTTTTTTTCGACTGATTTGAGTGTTTTTGCGAATTATGTGACCGAGCTTCATGCACTTATGGTCGCCAAAAGGAGTCATCAAACGCGAACAATTCTCATCCTCTGTACGATTAAGTTGTTAAAAATCTTCAATTAAGTTGTTTTATTCAAATCAATCAAAACTAATAAAAAAAAATACTGTGTAAATTCCCCTAAGAGCAATTTTGGCGAGCGGTGAAATTACGAAAAAATCAATTCAGGAACAGAGGCGGTAAGGGCCGACACGTATCTGGCATGATGGCCGGAGGCAATGATAGGATCATGTGGTGAGTCAATTTTATCCCTTTTTTCACTCCCCTCTGTCGCTTGTTCTTTAAATTAACAAAATTTCCTTCTCGTACCTACCTACTAGAATAAATCGGCAGGTCTGAAATTAGAAATATTCCTTTGCTTAAATAAGTTCAACTAAACATTTATTTGTGACAGTTACGCCCATTTAAATTACCCCGAATTACACGACGATCACACTCGAATCCTGCATATGATTTCGCTCAAAATAAATTGACCGAAAAAGAAAGGTAGCGAAAATATCTCGCGACACTAATAGGTGTGGTTAACACCGCGACCACTGAAATTTAAGCTGACTCAACAGCAAAAACATTTTTTTTTGAGAAGATGTCAACAAACGCGACACCAGTAAGGTGACACAGAAATTATTGCAAGCAACACACCGCCGGTAGGGTCGACACTAAAACCGTCGGCATAAACCGCATATACTCCAAAATTTGTAAACACGAGACCGGCGCGACAGCGTTACGGCAAATGCTTTGATTTATCAATCAGTTCAAGGCCGACACGGCTACGAATGGTTACACTTCGCTATTACTACAAAAGCAATGGCTTATGTTTATACCTTTGTCGTACTGTCCAAAACCATGAGCTTGATTAGCTCAAGGCCAATAAAGGGCGATTTACTAATAGTCGTGATATAAAACAAATTACGGTCAATATTATCCTGTGGCCCTATTTGACATACATGCCAATGCTAGAGGAGGTAAAAGTTTAATGTAGAGCGGTGCGACCCCGAGTGCGTACAAGCCAATGCAAATAAAAAGAATAGCACAATTTCCTACACATATTTAGTCGAATATTTTACCCCAAGCGTAGATTAGTTTAAAACCTTTTTTCGGGAAATTGTAACAATTAAGAGACAATTCCGACACATAGTTTATCGGTATTAATAGTAACCAACCCCGGCGGCAAAACCAGCACCGGTAGGCAAAGTGAATTCAGTACGACCTACCGCGCTGCGGTGTAAAACAGCTGACAATAAATACAAACGAGTTGATGATACACATTTTATGGCCAGAGGTACAAAATCAAGGCCAAGCAAGAGGGGCAGTTTCAAACTAAACTGCCACTAAATAAAATTCGAATTTCAAAAGACGAACCAGCCGGTAATAATAATATCAATGCGTGTAACACTCACAATATTACTGGTATTATTTTCCTTTATTTTTCTCAAATGCATACTGGATATTTAAAAAAATTACACCTGTATATAACATTATTTCACCTACTTATTGTGAACGAAAAAATCAGAGGGGTTGTGTACAAGACACGACCGCATGTATAGGTGACACAGGACTACGTAAGCCTCTTTGTAGTAGCATTGGGCGATACTGTATCTGTATCGAAAAAATCGATACTTTTGAGCCGATACATCGATATTTTGGATCGATACTGAGCGTCCCGATACCGGCCAGTATCGATGCTAAAACGACGATATTTGTATCGATACCTTTATAGTAAATGCTAGAGAAACTAAAATACTTTACTTATCCTAATGCGATGTCCATTAGGATTTCACCTGCATAACAATGTTCTGCCAACAAACTCGATCCATGGCTGTCCGCCTCCAATTTCTCGAATGTCCCATACTTTCCAGGACTTGCTCCATATGGTCTAACCGTCAAGCACGCTGCGAACCTCTGTGCCTGGTACCAACCGAATTCGAGGCAAACATCATTTTTACGGGATTGTTTTCCGGCATTCTCACATGTCCCGGCCATTGTACTCTTCCAGCCTCAGCAACTTTCTGAATACTGGGTTGGCCGAAAAGCTGCGCCAGCTTGTGGTTCATGTTTTTCCTCCATAGACCGTACTCACATACACCACCAAAGATAATCCTAAGCACACGACGTCCAAAAGTGACCAGTCTCCGTCGAGCATTGTCCACGTTTTGTGCCCGTAGACTATCGGTCTTATTTGCGCTTTGTACATGGTACATTTGGTACAGGGATGAAGCTTGCCAGATTTTAGGGTCTTGTAGAATCCGTAGGAAGCACGGCTTCCGGCAAGAATATCTCTGCGTATTTCTCTGCTGCAGATGTTATCCGACCACCTCGAACTCGTAGAAATTACAATAAGAGGTGTACCTAATTAATGCGGCAGCTAATTTTGTTTATCGATAAATAAACTCTGCAAAAATAGATGCATTCCTAGTTCCAGTCTTAAATCAAATTTTAAGTAAAACTTCAATTTCAATTTGAAATCTAATTTAAAGTCGGATTTCTTGGGTGATGTAAAAAAATCAAATTCAATTTCAAATCCTATTTCAAGTCCAATTATAAGTCCGATTTAACTCCAATTTCTGGCAAAGTTGTAAGTATAATTTCTAGTCAAATTTTTCATCCAATTCACTGTTAGTTACTAGTAAAATTTTAAGTTCTTTATTATGTCCTATTTCAAGTTCAATTTCATGTCTCATTATAAGTCCTGTTTCATGTGTAATTTGAAGTCCAATTTATAAATTCTAGTCTGAATTGGTCCAAACTTGAGTTTAACTTCGCGTCCAATTTTAAGTGTGATTTGAAGTCCAAATTCAAGTTCCACTTCAAGTTTAATTTTAAGTTAAATTTAAAGTCTTACTTCCAGCTCAATTTAAAGTAAAGATCCAAGTTGAAATTGATTCAAACTGAAGTCCAATATCATTTGATCATCAATATCAATTTGAAGTACAATTTTAAGCATAATGCCATGCTCAATTCTAAGTTAAATTTCAGTTCCCATTTCAAGTTCAATATCAAGTTTAATTTCAGGTTCAAATTTAAGTAAAATTTCAAGTGCAATTCCAGCTCCGATTTTAAAATTAATTTCAAATGCGATCAATTAGACAACTCGCAAGTTGCTGAGTGAAGCTCTGCTTTCCTCAATGGAGGTAGCTATCTTGGCACTCGAAGATGGATGTGGTTGGATACGCTAGACCGTCAATGAAGCCGCAACTACGTTGTTAAGTGAAGAGACCCTGAGTGCATGAAATGACTTTTGACGGAGATGAACTGGAAGGGGTTGATGAATTCATAAATTAGGGATCTCTGTCAACCGCCGTCAATCATACGAGTAAGCAGATTCAACGACGCATTCTAGCTAAGTCAGGTCTACTTTTCCCTTCGTAAGTCATTTCGATCAAGGAGCATAAACCGTACGCAAAATATAAAAGCATTTGCTAGCGCTTGGCTGAGTGGTCGATTTCTGGCCGGCCCGGCCGATTTTTCACTTGCAAAGCCGGTGACCGATCAATCTGGCAAAAAGTCGGTTTACCAACTTAAGAAAACGGATTTGTACTTTTTGTCCGATTTTTAAAATTTATTTTTCATTTCCATCATTCCACTAGATTTTCTAATAAATTTTGTAGCAATCCTGAGCAATTCGTTGCAGTTTCCGGTCAAAAGATTTTAAAACCGCAGGCCTGACCAGTCCGACATCAGCTATTATTTCGTTCCTAACGAGATTTCGTATGAGAACGAAAGAGAATCAACAGTAGTAAAAGCACACCTGCATATAATTTTCTAAAAAATTAAGCTAAATAATAAACAAAAGTGTGGTTTTCGTTGCACCCTGTCAGTGTATCGATACCGATATCGATACCACTGGTATCGATACTTGCCGCCCGATATTTCAACGGGATCGATACCTTTACAAAAATTGTATCGATATTCGAATATCGATGCTTTTCGCAGTATCGCCCAATGCTACTTTGTAGTGATAGTAGCATGTATTCATACTTGTAATCATTCGATTCTTCATGTATACATGCTATATGCAACATATATACATGCTACATGCGTTGTATGTAACATTTATCAAAGTAGTAACATTGCATACGTTCAATTCTCAAGAGATTGTGCATTTGACAACAATTTAACAAAATCAATTCAATCCTATTTTATCAACAGCACATCTTTTCACTACACTTCTAATGAAACGGCAAGCATGCGTATTCATACAGAGCCGTATTATAACCGAACACTACAGCTGTAGCACATTTTTGCAACATAGATATCGAATTCGCCGAGGTTTAATCGTTACGCAGTAAAGAATTTGCGATCTGTTGGGACAACGAACTTGTGTCATTTTTTCTGGCACACTTCCCTAACACAGAAATCAGATTGGACTAGGTTTAATCGCGTTCGTAAGAAATCTGTTGGCACGAGGGGGCTTTGTCACTCTCTCTGGCGTACTTCCCAAGCAAGGACATCAAAATGGTCTAGGGTCTAGGTTGAACCGCGGTGTTAAGAAATCTTGTTGAAATGAGGAAACTTTGTCACTTGTTTTGGCTTACTTCCCAAGCACAGATATCAAATTGGTATGGGTTTAGATCATCGTAAAGAATCTTCCAACCAATCACGAAGCGAGAATTCTGGTAAAACATAGGTTCATTATTTTCAATTTTTCAATAGTTCAACATCAAGAATCCATACTTTTCTTCATTTGGGTCAATTCTTAGAAGATTTTCCGATCGATTGGTGTAAGAATATTGAAAATCGATCGGAAAACCGCTGAGCTATTAGCGCTCAAAACCTTTCATTTTTCGTGACGCTCGTATTTTTTGATTTTTTGGAATGACACCCTATCTCAAAACTTGCCGTAAGACGTAGTCCTACGTCAACAAAAAAAATGGCCAACGAAACCAATTGTAAATACGAATTTCCAAAAGAAGATGCTATGCAATGCATCCCAGAGTACTACGGAGATAGAGACGACACGAACTATCTGCTTTCGTCTATCACGCGGAACACTTTGCAAAACAATTGCCGAAAGAGGGGTCACATGCGCCGTTAATCCATGTTGTACTCGTGAAACTAAGAGGTAGAGCCGCGGCAGCAATATGCCAAAATGTGGCCGACACATGGCCTGAAGTAAGAGAAAATTTATTGAAAGAATTTGGGGAGCACCGGTCCATTGAAGCGGTGATAAATATAATAGAAAAATTAAAACAGAGAAAATGAAACCATACATGAGTATAAAAAAAGAATATTAGGAATTAAAGAGCTCGTAGATGAGCACGAATCAAAACAAGAAGCGATCGAGTCGGCAATGCAAATAAGTCTCCGTATGCATACCCTAGCAGGTCTATACGACCTGAAGGAAGCTGCTCTAGGCAATCGAAATTTAAGCCTAAAACAGCTACTAGAAAATTTAGAACGCCTTCAAGAAGAGCGTTATAGTATCGCCGAAGTAGAGGAACGGCTAAATGATTTAGAAATGGCCAAATTACAAAGAGAGGCACAAAATCGAAAGTCTCAAGAATGCTACGCTTTTAATTGTCGGGAAGAACACTTTGATAATATAGTTAAAAATGATAGAAAATTTGTATTCATGACCTCAAGCGGATACGACCACAGGTCACACAATAGAGTCAATCAACCCACGTTGGTGAACAGTATCTATAACAGGAACAACTATTAAAGTAATAAAGAGCATGATGGTAATTATAGCGGAAACGGTCATAGGGAAAGAAATTATCACCAGCCACGACAGATAAGTGGCGGTTCAGAAAATTGGCACGATCCGCCGGATCAATTTGCTCAGAAAAATCAGGGACCAAGATCCGAACAATATCCAAACAACACATACATTCGGCCAGAAAATATAGATAACAGGACGTCTGCCACTAACGAGTGGCGAGCACCCCAAGATTACAACAGCGATGCAATAAACACGCAACAATTTAATACACCCACAATAGGGCGAAATATGTGCCAGTGCGCGGTGGTACGCAACAATGAAACAAGCAACAGTTATCATAATCAACGGGAACAATTTGCCCAGAATGATCAGAGCTCACAAGACGCAGAGGGTTTTGGGAGCCTGCCAGGGTGTTTTCAAAATAGAAAATGGAGCAACAGCGAGTTTCAACGCCACAGGTACGAATGTATACACTGTGGAAAATTATATAAAAAAGTATAAGGGTCCATGCCTAGTGGCACGGGCGCAGGCTTGAAGTAGGACTACGAATGTAGCGCAATTCGTCTCCCAATGCTAAAGCCGGTGATTTTTGTATGAATTTCATATACAGATGCTCAAGTTGCGCATTAAAGAATTGTGTTCTTACATGTGAGAAATTCATAATTTCAACTCTTCAGCTAATTTATATGGTGGACCTGAAAAGGTCCGTTCATTAATCTCTAATTCTCAAATTTCTGACTCGTAGTGTCCATTGTCAACTTTCGTCCTTCAGATGGGCTTAGTGATGTCCGTTAATCGTTCGATTAATTCAACTAATCGAATAACACAAGGAATATTCGAATAATTTTTAATCGAATAATGCCAGCACGAGTAGTTGAATTAATCGAATAGTTCAATCAGTACGTATAATCCCCGAATAATGCTCGGTAATCGTTCATAATCGTTCGATTAATCGAATTATGCAAAGAAATATGCGAATATTTCTAATCGAAGACCACTAGACCTTTCCAGTTATGTGTGTATTGGTGCTTGAAAATGAGGCAAACAACAACAGTAAACAAAAGAGATGCATTCCTTTGTCACCAAGGTACATAATGAGTTTCGTCTTCCGCTGGCTTAAATACCAGCAAATTTTCAAAATATGTGCTTGAATTTGGAACAGGATGAAAAATTTTACCGAAATATGTGCTCTGCAGTGTGGCAAACGGAGAAACACAACTAGTAATCGCTATTTTTCGGTTTGTTCCTCCAGCATCAGCTGTTCCCCAAAATGAGGTAAACATAATGTATATACACGCGTATTTCGTGTTCGCTAGTGTGGGTGCTTGAGCTGTCAGAAAGCTCTCTAGCACGAATAGTTGAATTAATCGATTAGTGCAGACAAGGCTCACCGATTAATCGGTAATCGAATAATTGAAAATTTCGGACATCACTATTCCCACCAATTTAAACCCTTTGCTTCCGCGACCAAACTTTGGGGTTTCTAGCATATTTAATATTCTATTATAGCAGCTTATTGTCAATTGCAAGTAAAATTGTACCATCCAAAGTGCGATATCGCTCATAAAGTGCTATTTTGCATTAAATCGTTTCGATCTTTTTTTAATTTAATTTAATTTTATTTCCTGGTCTTCGATTATATCGTACAGACAGCTCTTAATGTAAACTTATTCTATTTTTAAAAGTTGTTCTAGTTACATTAAACTCATAACAGTCAGATATACTATTAAATTCGCGGGAACACACATCAATCGGGTTATTTCGGGCGAAAAGAGTACGGTGTAAAGGAAGTCGGAAGAAATCCGCTCGACGGGTAAGCCTAGGAGGTACGTTGAACCGAATTTGACCTAGTAGCTCCGGGCTATCCACGTTATTTTCCAGAAGATCGTAGATAAATAATCGTTGCAACATACTTCTCCTATTTGTCAGAGTGGGTAGACGTATAAGCACGCATCTGTTTTCGTACGGAGGTAGACGAACAGGATCATCCCAGGGTAACCTGCGCAGAGCGTACCGAACGAATTGACGCTGGATTCGTTCTATCCGGTTGATTTGAACAGCATAATAAGGTGCCCACACAAGCACCCCGTATTCAAGAATACTACGCACGATTGAACAGTAAAGCGATTTCAGACAGTAGATATCGTTGAACTGCTGCGTATTCCTCTTGATGAAGCCTAACATAGCAAAAGCCTTAGCAGTAGTAACGGCAATGTGTTGAGCAAAACATAATTTACTGTCCAAGAGGATGCCCAAGTCTTTCACAGTTTCGACACGGTTGATGCTGTCCATTTCCATCGTGTAGTCAAATGATATGACATTCCTACTCCTACAGAATGAAATAATGTTGCATTTCTGCACGTTCACGTCCATTCCATTAAGCATACACCAACTTAGCAGGGAATCGATGTCAGATTGTAAAGCACAGCAGTCAACTCTTGATGCTACTACACGAAAGAACTTCAGGTCATCTGCGTACATATACTTGGAAGATTTTATGATGCTACACAAATCATTTACGAAAAGGATAAACAGCAATGGGCCAAGGTGACTTCCTTGGGGCAGACCGGATTGAATCTCAAATGGCTGCGAACTAGTTCCATCTATACGTACAAACGCACTGCGATCGGTAAGATACGACAGTATCCACCGTGTTAGCCACTCAGGAAATCCCATCCTTTCTAGCTTCGATACCAACAGAAAATGTGGCACCCTGTCGAACGCTTTAGCAAAATCGACATAAACGGCATCGACTTGCTGACGCTTTTCAAGTGCGTTTGTCAGTGAAGTGACATACGCCATCAAGTTTGTAATCGTAGAACGTTTTTTCACAAACCCATGCTGCCATTCCGAAATGATATGATGAACCTTCGGGTAAAGCGAATCGTGGATAAGACTTTCGAAAACCTTCGGTAAGCAGCTCAGAATCGAAATACCACGGTAGTTGGTGACGTCATGGGTACTTCCTGCTTTATGGACGGGCGTAATTGCGGCAGTCTTCCACGCACTCGGAAAAATTCCCTCCGCCATGGATAAATTAAAAATAATCCTCGCTGGAATCGCAAGCGTCGTAGCACAATTTCTGAAGAGGAGTGGTGGCAGTTTGTCAGGACCGGCGCCTTTCGATGCGTCAATTGATTGCAGCTTCAGCACCACATCACTCAGCGAAAAGTTAAACATCAGCATGTTCAGATCGAATAGCGGCAAACTGCTCAAATACTCTTCAGACGAATGTGGTCGGTTATTACTTTGCACACTTCGAAAGAAGGACGAGAACAAATTTGCAGACTCTAACGGTGACTCTGCTTGATTGTCGAAATAGCACACACGTTGAGGGATTCCGCCTTGTTGTTTCCGATTCCTTACATATGTCCAAAACGATGCGGGGTCATGCCTTATGTTGTCTTCCATACGACGAATATAGCAACGAAAGCAGTGCGCATGAAGTGAGTTATATTCGCTCTCAATATCACGCAGCTCAGCTTTGTGCCTTTCATCTCTCGAGCGAAAGAATTTCTTCCTAGCCTTGCGAAGTCGGTTTCGTAGATGCCGTAGCTGACTGTTCCACCAGGGTTGTTTACTACCACGCTGCCGAGAATGTTGTTTCATAGGAACAGCATCGCGAAGTGTACTGTAGATATGTTCGTAAAATCGTGACACAGCCTCATCTGCACTACAACCAGCAAGAAGTTCCTCCCATCGAGTCTCAGCAAACAATCCGTTAACCAATTCGAAATCACATCGGTTGAAGTCGAAGTTGAGCGGGTCCGTAACAACATAATTATTTTTCTTCACGTCGGCAAGTTCAAAAATTAGAACGAAAGGATGATGGTGTTGATCGATCGCAAGCAGCGGCACCGGCGGCTCAACTATTTCTACACGATTGTTATCATTAATAAAAGCGAGATCAAGAAGCCTGCCGTTTGAATTCGTTATATCATGTATTTGATACAGTCCACTGGATAAAATCGATTCAACCAGAATGATTTCCTGTTCGGACGAAGCATTTATCGGCAGCAGTGAGATAAGATTTTCGTCGCGTGTCCAACTTAAGTGAGGAAGATTATAGTCGCCTACCACCAAAACCCGATTTCGATCACCCGCTAGATCAACTAAGTTTTGCACACATAACGCATGTTGTTCATACAGTGCACTCTCACTGTTTGGTGGCAGATATATACAACAGATAATTAAATCGAAACATCCCAGCGATACTCGAACAATAGCCTGTTCCAGCTGATCACAGCCTTCAACGCAAACAGCCGAGCTGCGCAGTTCATTATTCACAGCAATCAAAACTCCCCCACCGCGCCTGTGCTGGCTGGTCCGTGCGGTTCTGTCACAGCGATAGATGGTATAGTTGTGCGAAAGCTCAGAATTACGAATATCATCGTTTAACCAGGTTTCAGTAAAAACGATGACGTCATAATCACATTGAGACAGAGCAGTAAACAATTTATCGGTTTTTGTTCGGAGACCCCGAACGTTCTGAACATAGAGACTGAATGAATGATGACCGTTAGCGGGCAGATTGTGATCGCTTCGGTTCGGGAGCGCAGGACGATGGACAGGGCATGGTGTGCGATTTCGCAAAACTGAAACTGATCGTTCGTTGCTAGCTATAAAATTTTCGGTACGGCGGTAAGTGAATGACGATATTGCTGGATTATTAGGATTGATTTGATGCTGGTGTTGGCAGGAATCGAAATGGAGCTCGTGTACTAGAAGTGTGTTGAAAATCGAATTGGCGGAAGATAATTCCCTTCTGCCAACTCGAATTGGATAGTGCTAAATCTTTCAGCTGTATATCGACGCCTGCTTTGAAGGAGACAAATGTAAGCTCGTCGAGTGATTTACCTTTTGGTACTAGCTTAACGATTTGCACAGTCTTGTCAGTTTTTAAATTATTTCTAACAAGTTTTTCGACTTGTTCTACTGTAGCTTGTGGATCGAAACCAGAGAGATATAACCAAAACAATTGTTCTTTTCGTGCAGCAGCTAACGGTATTGCTTCATCTGGTTCGATATCTCTAGTACCTTCGAATGTATTTTCACGTCGCGGGGGTTCCTCCGGAATCAACAACCTTGGCCTCTTGCGCAAGTTTAACGTGTGTTGAGATCTCGGCAGACGTGGTGTAGTTGGTAGCGGTGTTCGATCGAGTATGGTATTAATTTTGGTAGTATTGAGAGCGACTTCTTTTCGTATTTCATCCAGCACTTTGTTTTGCTCGTCAACCATTGTTTGCATTGCCATATTTGTTGACGATATAACTTGACGAAAACAAGCGTTTTTCATCATAAGTGTACAGGCTCTGCACATCCAAAACAATTGGGAGCAATCAGCAACAGCATCGCGCATTTCAGACATATTAACACACGTAAGGTGGAAAGCAGATTTGCAAAAGCCACTGCAAATAATTTCATCTGGCTTAGCCAAATCACAAGCACAGGCACTGCAGATCGACTCCATTGCTTTTTTGCACGATCAACGACGAATAAAACAGCAGTGTAGATTTTGGTGATTTTTCACTATCTTCGGCGCACTTTTTCGTTATCTTCCAAGCAATAAGTGCACCGAAGAGACCGAAACGATTTAAGCTAAAATAGTACTTTTATGAGCGATTGCGCACTTATTGATTGGACAATTTTCCTTGCAATTGACAATAATAGATCGATGTTTCGAATCCAACACGGTCGGCGTAATTTCCACTCCACACCAAACAATAATCGGCTGCTGCCGAGTTTTACCACCTTTGCCGCGTCCGGATCCGGACAGGGAGATAAAGTCGTAACTCTCATTATTTAACACAAACAACGCGAAAATGATGCCGTTCGCAAAATCAATTCAACTGCTTCATATACTTATTCAGTAGTTCTTAAAAGAACTGATTGTTTTCTACCAGCTCACAGCTGTTAATAATACAAATCGAAGAAATTTACTGCTTGGCAGCAGCTTTTTTCGGACCGCATTCTCCGTTAGAACTTCTTTTGGCTTTGGAGTTTTCGAAGCCTTTGCTATGGTCTTTATTGACTTAGTAATCTTGCTTCTCGCTAGCAAGTTTGGTAGGCGAAGGAACCGGAAGCGCCAGTTCTTTGTTTGGACCAGCTTTCTCTTGTTGAAAACTAACTTCAAAGCCTTTTTCACAAATGTGTCCAACTTTGAAACGTCACAATTGTAGCTGGCGGCGATATACTTCTAGACGGCTTGCAACGAAGATCCGTTGACTCTTCGGTTTATTGGCGTCTCGCTTAGTGAATTTGGATGTCTTCGTTGCCTTATTCCGGGGAAGTAGCAACAGCTGAAGCTCAACGATTTTCGAGCGGATTCTATAGAGCGTAAATTAAATACAATCAAACTTTGATTCAAAGGGAATTTAATCCACAGCTCTTCTCCTATATATTTCTGTCATCCGTGTTAGGAAAGCATTGGCGTGGGAAGGCAAAAATAAGATTAAAGTAACGTCATGAGTTAGAAGACCGCATGGTGAGTCACCACATATTTATCGTTTTATAGATCAAATCAGAAGAAATTCTTCATGATTTAAAGAATCAGCGACATTTGGAAATTTAAGTAAAGAAATTTAGTATGCAGAAAATTTTCATCTCTTCATAAACAAATTCGTTCGTCCTAAAAAGGACGTGTTGTGGTAAATTATGTGGTTGAAAATCCGGCAATGGTGACAATGGTTACCGGACAGAGCATTTTCCATTGATTCAAGCTCTTCCGCTCCCGCAACCAAATATTCTAATATAGCTGATAATAGATCGATGCTCCGGTACCAACACGTTCAGCGCACTCTACACCAAACAATGATCCGCTACTGCTGCCGCCGCTGCGCTGCGTTTTACCAGTTTGCCAAGTCCAGTGAGGGAAATCGCAACTCTCTGCTGTCTGTTCTGCTTCTGCACCGTACCAATGCCAATGCAAAAATGATGCCGTTCGCCGACTTACTTCTGATTATATACCAGAGCAAATGGCAGCAAGTTGTAACAAAGGCGGATCAACGTAGGGCAGAGAATCATAGACACGAAAGAAAGGCGGTACAACGAAACCGTACTCCGTACATTGTTTGAACACAGGGATGGCACGGCAACGAGCATGGCAGACGTGCACTCACAGTTGTGTTTGTCTTAATACAGTTTAAACATGTAATTTCTGACGGGCTCATACTTCGAACGCTCATACTAAACTGTCAACATCACTTTAAAATGTGAGAAAAATCAATTTAACTGCTTCGTATACTTTTTATTCAGTAGTTCTTAAAAGAACTGATTGTTTTCTACCAGATATTAGTAATGCAAATCAAGGAAATTTACATCTAGGCAACAGTTTTTTTCGGGCACCTTCTCCGCTGGAACGATTTCCTTTGACTGGGGCTTTCGGTGCCTTTGCTACGGTTTTCATTGGCTTAGTAGATTTTTGTTCGGGGCACCCGCATATTTACTCCAGTAGTACAGCTTTAATCGGAGCCGCCTTTGCAGCAGTTAGCAAAGATATTGTTTTCGTCCGTTTTATCAACCTTGAACAAATCGGAAGCGCCTGTTCTTTTTGTTTGGACCAGCTTTTCGACAGCTAATTTCAAAACCTTTTTCACAAATGTGTCCAACCTTGGAACGTCACAATTGTGGCTAGCGGCGATTTACTTCTAACGGCTTGCAGCGAAGATCCATTGATTTTACTGTGTATTGATAGCAGCAAAAACCATATCGTTTGTTGGCGGGCGAGTCGGTGGTTTCTTCGGATTGTTGGCGTCTTGCTTGGTGAATTTGAATGTCTTCGATGCCTTATTCCGAGCAAGCAACACCCACTGAAGCTCAACAATTTTCGAGCAGATTCTATAGAGCGTAAATTAAATACAATCAAAACTCATAGCTCATCTCGTATATATTTCTGTCATCTGTGCTAGGGAAGCATTGGCGTGGGAAGGCAAAAACATGAAAATTATGAAATAATGAATATAGTCTAATATTTTCTCAATTATTAAACGTCTGTTTGGGTAACATGGAATCTATTGTATTGTTATGGATTTTTTGAAAAATTTCCAATCGATTGATACCAATATCTCTAGAATCTGTTGACGGATGACTGAGTTATAGGCGTGCAAACCATAACCACTTTTCGTTACATGTTCCCTTTTCGTTTTTCTAAAGTGCACCACAATATAGAAATCAAAGAAGTAGTCCTACTTCAAAACCTATCGAATATGATCAATGGCACCCAACGGGAGATGAACGTTGGGAAAAGTGTAGTGCATTCGAGACGGTGGATCATCGAGATTATGCCGATGAACCAAGCAAAATAAAAGTATTAGATGGAAAATCGGCGCATCATGGCGTAAGAGATACAAGCATGTGCGTCGCAAAACGTGTTTATTATACAATTGATCGTCAACTGATGATGACCTTTCTTGGGGAAGAAAAAGAGCGAGAAATCCTGAACATGATTTTGGACTCGGGAGCTTGCGATAATGTGATTACCATTGACGCCGCATTGCGGGTAAATAGATTACCGCGGGCGCAGGAAATCACTGTTTTTAACGGAATTGGAGACGGTAACGTTAGAACATTAGGCACTGTATGGGTTGACCTGATGCTCGGTGAGTTAACCTTATCAACCAAATTTCACGTGGTCAGCAGCCTACCAGGAGAGGCAGATGATATAATTGGTGCAGGTTTTCTAAGAAAACATACCCGGCATGTAGGCAGCAACTTCGACTATATAGTGCTGCAGAGGGAAGTAAACGAAAGAGAAGACCCGAGTCCTAAGGTCATGAAAGAAGCCATGGATCGGTGGGGTTTAACAGATATTAAGGTGGAAGATACCCGTAATCTAAACCCATTTACTGAACTATGAGACCGGCGCATTATGGCGAGAGCGCGCGCGCGTGGAGACCTGCAGAGCCAGGCAGCACTTGTAAATAGGAACGAGTATGAGAACAATTTTTATATAAGCAAATCCGGAAACACGGACGCAATGTACAGTAACAGTAGAGGTAATAAAAACAACAATAATAACAATAGTAACAATAATAACAATGCCGACATTGCTGGTGGGAGGATTAATACCCCAATCAGACAAATTTTTAATATAAGTTCGAACGAGCACGCAAGGGTCTCGATGGACAGTAATATTGATAACATAGAGGAGGCGGAAACAACCCTCGAAGGTTTAGACCTAGATTCTAGAATGGATTGCGACCTTCTAGAACACAAACAAACACCGAGAGCAATCGGGAGTGACAGAATTAATAAGTTACGGGAGGTGATAAACTTAGCGCACCTACCGGACAATGATCACAGAAATAAAATCAATTTTAGAAGATTTTGTGGACTTATTTTTTTTTTTTTCAAGGGAGATAGGCTGACCATCACTGATATAGCAGTGCATGAGATCGAGACCTCTTCCAATATTCCCGTTAACAAAAGACAATACTGATTTCCAGAAGCCACTAAAAGGCATATTAACAAAGAAATCGAAGAAATGAGGGCGCAAGGCAAAGTGAATTCAGTACGACCTACCGCGCTGCGGTGTAAAACAGCTGACAATAAATACAAACGAGTTGATGATACACATTTTATGGCCAGAGGTACAAAATCAAGGCCAAGCAAGAGGGGCAGTTTCAAACTAAACTGCCACTAAATAAAATTCTGAATTTCAAAAGACGAACCAGCCGGTAATAATAATATCAATGCGAGTAACACTCACAATATTACTGGTATTATTTTCCTTTATTTTTCTCAAATGCATACTGGATATTTAAAAAAATTACACCTGTATATAACATTATTTCACCTACTTAGGCTTATGCAAATTTGAACAAAAGTTTATGTCCTGGTCTCAAAATATTGTTGAAGGGGGGGGCAAGAAAAAAATAATAACATCAAACTTTCAATAACTAAACAAAAGAGAAGAAACCAGCGTATATTTTTCCATATTATTAAAAATTTAATATAGATATTTTGTATAGTACTTAAATTTTAGTTCAAACCGAACCAAACTTCGAAATTTTCCGACCCATGCACATAAAGTAAGGATCCTGGTAGAGATGAACCAGTTTCATCATAGTGTGAAAATGGCAGTTTAGGTCCCTACCACTTTTTTACTTGAAACGCATATACTGCTACCGACATGTTTTAATAAAACAAAACTCAAAAACTATTCACGTTTGAAACCGCTTATTTCTTGGTCAACCTTTTAGTCATGAATATCAGGCCATTCATTCCTCTGTTGATGCTTGATCTCCTACAATAACGTGTTCACCTTTGTATATTAAGGATGCAAACTGTTTCGTAAATTTCAAGCTACGAACAGTTCAGTCACATGCTTCCTGCATGCATCCAATTAATGGTAAAGAACTGTATCTCTGTGTTTTGCATTCCTAACGTCCAAAATTAGGGTACGTACTTGGACACTTTACCGAATAAAATGACCAATTTGGAGCTCCTCAAGTACCAATAGCTGATATTCCGGAGTGTCTAATTTGTCGTGTTTCTATCTTATCTAGTACCTATGACTCCAACTGCAATTTGGAATTTCTCCGTAAACAGTGGTACAGAATTTCACTCATATATTGTTTGATTGATTTTTGCCTCAATCTAATTCGGTTCTTTTAAAACAAGTTGAATTAAAATGGAACGAACGCGAAATAGTCGCCTGTGACTTGCAATAGGAGCCATTAAGGTTAGTTGGTGAAAGAAAATTGATCGATACTAACGGGATAATTGCTATAACTTTGCACATATTGGCTAATTTATAGATGTAAACTCGTTGAACTGTAAAAAATCTACTTTTCACTGAAGAATTCAACATAATAATGTAACACTTTATTTTTTTGCCCCTTCACATTTCGGAAATTTTTGAAGGGGGGGGGGTGACATAAACTTTTTTTCAAATTTGTATCAGCCTTATTGTGAACGAAACAAAAAAAAATGGCTAACGAAACCAATTGTAAATACGAATTTCCAAAAGAAGATGCTATGCAATGCATCCCAGAGTACTACCGAGATAGAGACGAACTATCTGCTTTCGTCTATCACGCGGAACACTTTGCAAAACAATTGCCGAAAGAGGGGTCACATGCGCCGTTAATCCATGCTGTATTCGTGAAACTAAGAGGTAGAGCCGCGGCAGCAATATGCCAAAATGTGGCCGACACATGGCCTGAAGTAAGAGAAAATTTATTGAAAGAATTTGGGGAGCACCGGTCCATTGAAGCGGTGATAAATATAATAGAAAAATTAAAACAGAGAAAATGAAATCATACATGAGTATAAAAAAAGAATATTAGGAATTAAAGAGCTCGTAGATGAGCACGAATCAAAACATGAAGCGATCGAGTCGGCAATGCAAATAAGTCTCCGTATGCATACCCTAGCAGGTCTATACGACCTGAAGGAAGCTGCTCTAGGCAATCGAAATTTAAGCCTAAAACAGCTACTAGAAAATTTAGAACGCACAAGCCTAGCACAAGCCCGTGGAATACACCAGTGCTGTTCGTACCAAAGAAGCCAGATGCGGAAGGCAACAAAAAGTACCGCATTGTGGTAGACTTCAGAGCCTTGAATGAGGTAACAAAACCATTTGTTTACCCCATTCCGCTAATAAACGAAATATTAGACAATGTAGGTGACGCCTACTATTTATATAACAGAATGTTATAGATATAATAACGTTCTTCGCTGGGCTGCTTGAAAAAGATTTTGTGTTATTCAACGCTGATAGTGAACGAATTAATGTATCAGCAGACCAGATCGAAACGGTACTGCACGATTTTCATGATAGCCCACTTGGAGGGCACGTAGGTGCTAAGCGGTTGCGCCAAAAGATTGCAAATATATATATCTGGCCCAATATGCGTCGGGACATCGAAAATTACGTGAGGCAGTGTGATTCCTGCCAGAAAAATAAAATTTGTAAATCAAATAAAATTCTAATGAAAATAACAACTACGGCCGCAGAACCGTTTGAGAAATTATTCATGGATATCGTAATATCACCCGAGTCAGATTGGGTTAACAAATATGGCCTAGTCATGCAAGATGACCTGACTAGATTTTTAACAATTGCGCCGATGGCTAATCAAGAAAGCATAACGGTTGCACAAACTTTCGTCGAAAATTTGATTTGTAAATTTGGAGCTCCGGTGGAAGTAGTCACCGATAATCTAATCTAATCTCACACTAACGCAGCCAATTCTTGAAGGCATCCTGGAAAATGACGATTACTTGAATCAATCATTTTTCTTGTCAACGGCCAGGCCAACTGCGCAGCATGTACCGCAGAGAGAATTCCAAGGAATCAAGTGGAACCAGAAAAAATACCTAATTCCATTAAACTCCTTGAAATCAAGGGGAAGGAAGGAAGCGTGGACCTCCCGTACCAAACGCTTCCCATATACATAGATAATGATTTATTTACAGTCGTAGGGAGTATCTTTGCTAATAAAGGTTAAGTGATACTCCGGACCCTCAGGGATGAACTAATGGCATTTAGACCAGAAGCCAGGCTGCAATTGGCCAAGGATATAGCGCCTTATTTCGCTCTCTGAAAATAGATTAGTTTGCCAAAAATATTAGTTTAAATCATATAATACTTGAAAATAAAGTCGTGTGGTTTAATGGTTGCCTAAAACTACATTTGTAAGGTTAGGAACTGAAAACCGCACGACCCCGCACCTCCTAGCTTGGCTACTCAATTATACAAATTGAAGTATTTCCAGGTATGGCCACGTGGAGGCGCTAGGTAGGGGCTTGGGATGGCTAGAGCTATATTGGGCGCTTTTTCCTAGTTGCCTTCCCCATTTCATACCCCGGTGGAAGTAGTCACCGATAATGGAACAAATTTTGTTAGCACACTAATGAAAGACGTGTGCAAAATTTTAAAAATAAAAAAATTACCACAAGTCCGTATCACCCACAGGCGAACTTGGTGGAGTGATCAAATCGCGAGTTAAAAACCTATCTAAGGCAGTATGTTGGAAGAAAGCCCCACACATGGGACCAGCACCTGCCCTTTTTTACTTTCGAATATAACACAACGGTGAATTCATCAACACCGTTTGAACTAATGTATGGTCGGAAAGCTAACATTCCGTCATCAATTTATAAACGTCAAAATGAAGACGAGTTAAATTATAACACGTATATACAGGAAATGAGGAGCATATTTTTTGAGATGCACCACACCGCGAAACGAAATCTAATATTATCCAAAGAAAGACGGAAAGAACTATATGATAGAAATGCAAATAATTGGCAGCCCATGTGTGGTGATTTAGTTTTGGTTAAGGCTGTTCCGACAGGAACAGGACAAAAATTACAGAATAATTGGCGAGGACCATATGAGGTGGTCGAATTACCGAGCGAAATGACGGCGGTAATTAAAAATGGGAACAGATTGGAAAAAGTACATAACAATCGTCTAAAACGATATTATGATTAGCAAAGTAAACAACTGAATAAAATAATTATAAAAGGTAGTAATTAAGAATAATCATTGTCCATCTTCTATACCTATAAAGAAGGATTTCTGTCTGTCTGTCTGTCTGTCCTGTGTTCCTTATAGAATCAAAAACTACTGAACCAATCGGCGTGAAAATTTGCATGTAGAGGTTTTTGGGGCCAGGAAAGGTTTTAGTGATGGTTAGAGACCCCTCCCCCCACTAAGAGGGGGGGCTCCCATACAAATGAAACACAAATTTCTGCATAACTCGAGAACTAATCAAGCAAATAGAACCAAATTTGGCATGTGGGTGTTTTCGGTGACAAGAATTTATTCTAGGGTAATTTGAGACCCCTCCCCTCTTTATAAGGGGAATTATAACTCCTCTCCCCTTTAAGAGGGGGGGTTTCCATAGAAATTTCCTCATAACTCGAGAACTAATCAAGCAAATGGAACCAAATTTGGCATGTGAAAGTTTTCGAGGGCAAGAAAATTTTCTATGTTGAATTAGGACCCCTCCTCACTTTAAGAGGGGGGCTCCTGTACAAATGAAATACCAATTTCCTCATAACTCGAGAACTAATCAAGCAAATGGAACCAAATTTGGCATGTGTGTGTTTTTGGAGACAAAATTTTTTTCTATGATGGATTGGGACCCCTCCCCACTTTAAGTGGGGGGGGGGGCTCCTATACAAATGAAATACAAATTTCCTTATAACTCGAGAGCTAATCCAGCAAATGGAATCAAATTTGGCATGTAGGTGTTTTTGGAGGCAAGAATTTTTTCTATGATGAATAAGAACCTCTCCCCACTTTAGGAGGGGGGGCTCCTATACAAATGAAATACAAATTTCCTCCTAACTCGAGAACTAATCAAGCAAATAGAACCAAATTTGGCATGTGGGTGTTTTCGGTGACAAGAATTTATTCTATGGTAAATTGAGACCCATCCCTCTTTATAAGGGGAATTGTAACTCCTCTCCCCTTTAAGAGGGGGGGCTTCCATACAAATTTCCTCATAACTCGAGAACTAATCAAGCAAATGGAACCAAATTTGGCATGTGAAGGTTTTCGAGGGCAGGAAAATTTTCTACGGTGAATTAGGACCCCTCCCCACTCTAAGAGGGGGGGCTCCTGTACAAATGAAATACAAATTTCCTCCTAACTCGAGAACTAATCAAGCAAATAGAACATTTGGCATGTGCGTGTTTTTTTTGGTGACAAGAATTTATTCTATGGTGAATTGAGACCCCTCCCCTCTTTATAAGAGGAATTATAACTCCTCTCCCCTTTAAGAGGGGGGACTTCCATACAAATTTCCTCATAACTCGAGAACTAATCAAGCAAATGCAACCAAATTTGGCATGTGAAGGTTTTCGAGAGCAAGAAAATTTTCTATGGTGAATTAGGACCCTTCCCCACTTTAAGAGGAGGGGCTCCTGTACAAATGAAATACAAATTTCCTCATAACTCGACAACTAATCAAGCGAATTGAACCAAATTTGGCATATGTGTGTTTTTGGAGATAATTTTTTTTTTTCAATGATGAATTGGGACCCCTCCCCACTTTAGGAGGGGGGGTCCTATACAAACGAAATACAAATTTCCTCATAACTCGAGAACTAATCCAGCAAATGGAATCAAATTTGGCGAGTAGGTGTTTTTGGAGGCAAGAATTTTTTCTGTGATGAATTAGGACCTCTTCCCTCATTAGGAGGGGGGGCTCCAATACAAATGAAATACAAATTTCCCCATAACTCGAGAACTAATCAAGCAAATAGAACCAAATTCGGCATGTGGAGGTTTTTGGAGGCAAAAATATTTTCTACGGTGAATTAGGATCCTTCCACACTTCAAGAGGGAGTGCTTCTACACAAATGAAATACAAATTTCCTCATAATTCGAGAACTAATCAAGCAAATGGAACCATATTTGGCATGTGGGTGTTTTTGGAGGCAACCATTTTTCCCATTATGAATTAGGACTTCTTACCTTTTTAGGAGGGGGGGGGGCTCCCATTCAAACGAAATACAAATTTGCTCATAACTTTAGAACTAATCAAGCAAATGGAACCAAATTTGGCATGTGAGAGTTTTAGATGGCAGAATTTTTTTTCTGTGGTGTATTACGACCCCTTTCCCTTTTAAGAGGGTGGGCTCCCATTCAAATGAAATACAAATTTCCTTATAATTTGAGTACTAATCAAGCAAATGGAACCAAATTTAGCATGTAGGAGATTTTTGAGTCTTGAATTTATTTTATGATAGTTAGAGACCTCTCACCCCTGTGGTAGGGGGATATGGACTCTCATACAAATAAAACAGAAATTTTTGCGAAACTCAAAAACTAATCCAACTCGAGAAATTCGAGACTCTTCCATAAAACATTAATCAATAACTAGACCACAAAAACTATCTATAGTAACACTAGATCATTCAGGACGAGCCGGTCGCGAGTGTTGCCGGTGACCCGCCGTCGGAAGCGCCGCCCACTGGGGGGCTTGCAAAACTCGAGATAGTGACAAAGATCATCCGAGATTCATGATTTATGTACAACACAGGTTAATTTGTGGCAATACGAAGTTTGTCGGGTCAGCTTGTATGTATATATATGAAAAAAAAACTTAATTTTCGTTCTAACTACATTTTGTACACATTTTTATTGTAAATTTGCACTAACCATTTCTTTTTCGTGATACGAAGCTTGTAATTTGCCTCTAAGGTTAAAACGATTTTTTTTCTATTTTACTCATAACAATTACGAAAAGACTCGTATAGTACAAAATACAGGTCTACATACATAACTCATCTTTTTTTTTGCACGAAAATAATGGGTCCTTTTCAGTTTTATGAAAAAAAAGGAAAAAATTAATTACACTCGCATTTACCGAAATTTAAAAAGCACAATTTTTTAATATTTAATTTTTCATTTTAAGCAAAATGAAGTAATGACGGGTAAGATGAGTACCAGATTTTTTTAGATGATTCAGAAGTGTTGTCAGCAGGGGTGCTGATTGCCATTTTTTAAAGTTTACAGGAAAATAACAGGAGGACAAGGAGAAATATCACAAGGAAAACATTGGACAATTTTTTTTTGTCATTTTTTTTCTCATTACAGCCAAGATAAACAGTAGAGAAGAATCTAGAAAAGACCTCTTTGAATAAGGGTATTATAAAGAAAACAGTAAGTATTCATGGGATTTGAAAGGAATAAACAAGAAAAAGATATAAGAAAGAACGGCGCCTGGAATTGATAATTATGGGCTATTTTAAAGAATATTAGTAAAAAGAAATAATACGACGACGAACAGTATGAAACAAAGGGGCACAGTATTTAAAAGAAAAGAAAAAGTGTTTTTTTTAACTAAAATATGAATAAAAAGGGCGAAAAAGGTACTACATAGGAGGCTAGAACACTATGTGGGTACAAAAATCCGGAACAAGGAAATATGAAGTAATGTAACTACATGTATTCGGTACATAGATAACATGAGACACTTTGTGCTGGTAAAGGGGCAATAAAGATACCTTTTTGTTACTATTGGAGAAAGGAACATTATAAAGGACGACATTAGTCTGTGGGGAAAAGGATGTTAGGACCAAAAATCGAAACGATGGTAGAATCTCCTGACGAGAACTCGCGAGACGGCCAAGAAGACTGTTGAAAAACAAACACCAGTTAGCCGAATAACTGGAGTAAGCAAGTGTGTGTGAATGGGATGAGTAAATGGACGGGTTTCGGCGCCCGGAATGTATGTAAGCGTGTATGACAGTTCTATCAAGGCCAATTGCCAGTATTCTCAGAATAGGTGGACGCACATACAGAGGGATAGGGGAGGAGATGCAAATAGTGCATAACTAAAGTGGGAAAGTTGGAAAAAGAAAACAAAATACGCGACGAATATTTTGGGAAGAAAAGTACAGACGATCGAAGCGGCACATATGAAAAGAAAAATACGCGACTAATAGATTAAAGAAGAAAAACGGAGCGCGAAATAACCACAGAATTCGTATTAAAGAAACCAACGAGTATTTAAAAGGAAATATATTCGACTAGAGACAAAAAAAATTTAAAACCGCGAACTACTGAAAGTGACAAATATAACAAGCATGTAATGAAATATAACAAGCAAGAAGAAAAATTTAAATTACCCGTAGGGGAAGAAATAGATAGGAAAATGTGAGATATATTATGCAAACCAAGCAGTCCTTTTAATGGATGCTCGAGCAAGAGTTAAAAGAAAAGAAATATAAATTAAAAGAGATTTTATTTTTGCAAAGTGCGATTACAGTTATAATCAAGAAGGTAATTTCAACCGAGGATAATCAAAAAAGAAACTTATTTGGAAAAACTACGAACAAAACGGGTATTGATATAAAGAGAACGTTAGCGAAAAAGCAGTTGTCAAATTATCTTCTTTCTGATTGAATTTTTTTTACTTGGAAATTACACTCGTCAAAAGAAATTGTAAAGTAACTTGCGAAGTGCACAGAAGTGCTTTCTTAGAATTCAAAAAAAAAAAAGGGTGAGCGATTGCCGGTTAGTAATTAAGAAGTGTTAATACATATATACAATCACGGCGACCACGAGAGCTAACGATGGGCGATGTGTCGCGCAAGACACCAACGCACAGTGGTCCCATTGGTATCAGAACACGCGTTTTTTTAATTCCGCCGAAATGGTTGATTATACTGGTTAAGTATGTTCAGAGAAAATTCTCAGCGTTAAAAGCTCTTTCATATGGCATGAACGATTATTTGATTAATCCCCCTAAAAGTAAGATAAAAAATTTATTTTTTGAACAGTAAGAGATACATCAAAACAAAGTTCTACAAAATTTTTGAAAAGATTATTATAAAGAACTTTGCCAAAGAAAGTAACCTTCTAGCTATTATAGTTTTAGAGATAAAGAACAATTTTTGTGGAGACTACGAAAATCAATTTTTTGACAACAGTTCTTTCTACAGTATTTATACGCATTTGACATGTTCGACAAAGATTTTCTAACAGTCACATTACATACTTTTCTAGAATATAGTAACTTACTATCGTCAATATTTGCGGAGAAAATTAAAGTTTTCGTTTAAAAATTATACAATTTTCAACAGCAATAACTCCCAAACATACAAATATGTTCAAGCCATTTATTACCCATGTGAAAGTACAAGAAAAATACTACAAAATGCAAAACAAATTAGCTTGACCCTGGGTATCCCTCTACCAAAACACTCGCATTGTTACTCGGTTGAATTTAATATGGCGTAGTGTAAAAACCGTGTCAAGTGTGCAAAATAAATAATAAAACCCGATTTAATCCACCTAGTGGTGAAAGGAACCTTTGTTATACGGTCTTACTTGGTATTTGAGATAGAAATCGACACGTTTTCGGAACATAATTCATCTATTGGTTAACGTTGCGTAATGCGTTGGTTTACATAAAATTTTTGAAAATTGAATAAGTTTACAAATTTTGAACAAAATAGGAACACTTTTAAATTTTGATAGATCCTTTTTTCATGTAATTGCTGAGTAAGGATAAGTAAGTTGTTATTAATTTGAGTAAGTGCAAATAAAAGTAAGTTGTAAGAGGAAATCTTATTCTTTAACATATACATTGCCTAGTAAAGGTCTAGTTTATAGGTTTTTGAACTATGCATAATTTCCTGTAATGCCATTCTATTTGATTCACATCAATAGAGTTTTCTTGCATAATTTTAATCAATTTTTATTAACTTTCGGTTACTCACGCTGTTGTATTTTGTACAACACGTGTAGGTTTTTCAACGCCATATTGTTATAAAGTTACAAATCGTTGTTTAACTAACGAATATTCTTCAATAAACTTATTCTGAGCAAAATGTCATAATTATTCAATGCATTAATAAATTAAATTGTTGGGAAAATAGATCAGCATAAACCACCATCACAGAAACGAAACAATCAGCATGCGAGGTGTACCGCAATTGACCCCAAGTGGAATTTTCTCTCGTTTCTTCATATGGAAAAATGGTGTCTGTATGCAGCAAAACCAGCCAATGTAAAATGTTTAAAATGTATCCGTCTGCTGGTAGTCGAGTAATTCGTAGTCAAAATTAAGGTATTTTTTTATAATCAAAGTTCTACAGTTCCTAAACAAGCAAACATAGAGGTATACTATATTCAGCAAAGTTGTGTATTTTTATCATTTGTACAATTTTGTAATAGATGAAAAAGTCATACAACAATTACAAAAAGAGTAAAAATATAAAAACTGAGTTTACAAATTCATATACAATTAATAAGATTTTTCTATCTTAGCTGTAGAGATGGAAGGTTACTGTCTCTAGCAAAATTTCTTGTAATAATATGCTCTATAACTTTGCAGAGCACATCAATGTGTTATATTGACACTGAAGAAAAATAATTTTTTTATTTCACTTTTAGGGGGATTAGTCAAAATTTAGATTTCACCAGACGATAGAGCTTTTAATTTCAAGAAACTATTCTAAAGATTCGATAAACCTAAAACCAAGTTTTCCCAGTCAAACCTCTAGTGCGCACGTTTTCTTTGGTTTGGGGTTATAGTGCCCGCGAGTAACTGTGTTGCAAAAGTTGGCGCGAGTGTTCGAGGGTTAATATCTTTTGACCGGTACAACCAATTCTTATGAAATTTTGCATATATATTCGTAGTGTCAAAACCTCTCGTTTGATATTAAAATAATTGAAATTAGGTAAATTATCTTGGTTAAAATCATTATAAATTATTGTTAATTTTGGTGTGGTGTATACGGTTGCTCATAACTTTCAAATTAAACGTCCAATCAAAAAACCATTCAATAGTGATCTATTAGCATATATTATCTTTCAAATGAGACTAATAGCGCATAAATCGGTTTGGCCATCTCTAAGAAACAGGCGATAATTATTACCTTGTCAAAACAGGTTTTTTAAGCATAACTTTTAAACTACTTGTTTGTTTTCAATTAAAAATTTCTGAATAATTTAGCTTTAATAAGGGCTTTCATTTGATACTAAGATCGTTGAAATCGGTCATGTAGTTCTAGAGAAACCCGTGTCACGTATTTTTCACATTTTTGTTTATAACTTTTAAACGAAACGTCGTGTCACGAAGCAACTCAATAGTGATCTACTAGACAATAATACCTTTCAAACAAAAGTAATAGCAAACGATTCGGTTCAGCCATCTCTGAGAAACAGGCGATAGAAAAAATCATTACATACATACACACACACACACACACACACAGACATTGCTCAAATCGTCGAACCCTATCGATTGGTATATGTGACTTGGCCCTCCGGGCCTCGGATCAATTTCGTGTTTTTCGACCAATTTTTAAACCTTTGTTATAGTATAACAAAGGTAAAAATGTGTAATCCAAGCAGCATGGATTATTTGTAGAGGTTTAGAAAAAGATTTTCAAAATTCGTTTTCGGATGAAATTTAATTACTGCAGTTCGAGGTGTATTTGAAGATTCTTCATCCTCACAATCGCTATTATTGTGCATATCATATGTACTGACCAACAGTTGCAGTACATCTTCGGAGGACATGACTTTTTTGTTATTTGGTAGTTCCCTCATGCTAGATATTACCGCATCAGAAGATTCTACCAGACGGCAGAAGATCCGTATTTGTAGCCATTCTAGAGATCTTCCTTGTGCGATGAGTTCAGAACTGTTGTATGTCCTTGTCCACCATTGTCATCGTCAGCTCGTAACCACTACCGTTCTACCTACCTATACATTCAATGGATGTAGGATGAATTTTTGCGATTTACTGGTATATGTTAATTTTTTCTTGCAACGTTAGTGCAGTCGTTTCCTTTGCAAACTGGAGATGCAACGGCCGGCAATACCTAATCGAAGACGATCTAATTAGGTTAATTCAAAGAAACATATCTGGTCGAAGATGGATGTGGATTTAGGAATATATTTTGACGTAGGACTACGTCTTTGTTTACTATACTGGGACTGGGTAGCACTTTGTAAAAACGAAAAATAGAAGTGTAACGTTAAAATGAAATATTTCAAACGCTAATAGCTACTATACTACTGAACGAAACATAACAGTTAATATATCGTTGGATAGATAAAATATCCAGCAATTTTATAGTAATATATTAATAATAATTTTTTATACGCTAAATAGTGAAAATGTGTGTAATGTTTTAAGGTCGAATTTTCCCATACATTTCCCTTGTGATCGCCTAGCTTCACAGGCACGGACGACAATTAGATACACCAAAGGATTTGGATCCAAATGATAACCTTTGAGACCACTTTGTAAGCCACACCCCTTTTCCAATCCAATTGGCAACATCGATGGCTATTGACGACAACACCGACCCCGAAGACAAGCGGAATCAGCGGGCAATGGCCAACGTGAATTCCACACGATGCACTTTACGTTACATTTTGCATTATCCCCATCGCAGACATGCGAAATTGTTCGATATCTTGCTCAATCAGTGTCGGACAATCATTTAAGCAGCAGCAGCCGATATGGTTTCCTCCACCACCTACACTAGCTTACAAGCAGCAGCGGAAGTGCCAGTGACTATAAAATGGTACACTTAGTTCGTCGCCTGCTCATTTATCGCACGATCGCACTGACGGACGGTCAGTATTTATCATCGACGGCTATTGGTGGCGAAAATAACGGCATTTGGCGGCAACACCAGCAATCGGAGGCAACACCGATAGTAATTGGAGGTGAAAACGATGGCATTTTGGCGGCAACACCGGCAGTTGGAGGCAAATCCAAGGAGTTTTGCGGCAATAATGGCAACATCGATAACAATTTGAGGTAAACCCGATTGCATTTTGGCGGTAATTATCGCAAATCAACACTGAAGGCAAATGGAAACGGATCGACTGACGAGCAGCAAATTCAGCAGCAGGCCATTGTGATCTTAAACAGTTCTTATAGGAACTATAGTAATTGAAGAATTGAAAGATTTTTCTACACTTTCTAAATGGTTAACATTCCATTTTGCGTTGTACCATGGTAAACATGGAAAATGCTTGCTCATTCAGCGTCGGATAGTCATTTGAGCAGCAGCAGCAGTCGATCTGGTTTCCCCCAACACCTACCGTAGCTTACAAGTAGCAACGGCAGTGCCAGTGACTATAAAATAGCACACTAGGTTCGCCGTCTGCTCATTTATCGCACGATCGCACTGACGGACGGTCAGTATTTTGATCAAATCAATCCATTTCTACTTTACAGTGATTTGGTATTTCTTATCACTCCTGTACCGTGGACCCCCGTTCGTTTGACCGTTGTTAATCTGAACACTTTTTAATTTGAACCCCGTTGGTTTGTACGACGTACAAACTAAAAATGGTTCAAATGTCATTCTCAATATGACATCATTTGCTAATGCGGATAATACACATAAACACGATTGGTTTGTACTGATCTAGCGTGTTTAATCTGTTTCACATTGCGTTTTCCCAACGGTTATGGTATAAATCCGATCGGAAAATGAAATATTCGCTCCTTGCAACTGCCAACTGAATCAAACCACCAAAACAATAACAAAGAGCAGGGCAGCCAGTTCACACAAACTTCAGCGTATTTAGGGTTACTAGTTGTTCAAATTAAAAACTAACCCCGTTAGTTTGCATTAGGAATCTTTCAAACGAACGGGGGTCCACTGTATTAGCGGGCAACCATCATCCTAGAGTCTAAAAGACCGAATAGCGACATCCATCTATATATTGGCAACAGTAATTGTAGTACTGATTTTTAAGAAGTGCTATCTGCTCAAACATAGTTCTTTTCAGGGCCACTAAACAATTTCAAACGGTTTTTTTCAAAACCACCATTGATTCAATGAAGAATTAAATTAGAATATTTCGCTCTTCTTTCACAAATAAACACTGAAACGATGATACTCACAGATACTCAAATATGCATATGCCATAAATGCAGTTTGCATTAGTCTTTGATCTAATGATCAGACATAAAGTTATACTTCATCGATTAAAACATGTTATCAATGTAATGAGTATTATATGACACAGTCCTACGTCACCCTTTCGTACAACCCTTAGGGCTGTATACCTTGTAGTTTTTTCCATTTGTTACTGCTTTCATGGGAACAATTGATGTGACACAAAGGCTTGAGTTGGACTTCGTGCCATCATCATCAATGAATGTTGGCTTATACTCGCTAAGATCTGCGGTTCCATCTTCCATCGCAACCTTACTTTACGAAAAAAGTTACTGTCTTCAGTTCTTCATCAGAAAACGTTTTTAGTGATGCAGCTTTCGAGCTGATAATACTTGACGAGGTCTGATATGCACAGTAACAGCGATAGTGAGGATGAAGTATCTTCAAATACACTTTGAAATTTGTACACCTCGAACTGCAGTAATTAAATTTCATCCGAAAACGAATTTTGAAAATCTTTTTCTGAATCCCTACAAATAATCCATGCTGCTTGGATTACACATTTTTATTATTTATTTTGCACACTTACTTGATCGGGATGACACGGTTTTTACACTACGCCATATTAAATTCAACCGAGTAACAATTTTCAATGCGAGTGTTTTGGTAGAGGGATACCCAGGGTCAAGCTAATTTATCTTGCATTTTGTAGTATTTTTCTTGTACTTTCACATAGATAATAAATGGCTTGAATATATTTGCATGTTTGGGAGTTATTGCTGTTGAAAATTGTATAATTTTTAAACGAAAACTTTAATTTTCTCCGCAAATATTGACGATAGCAAGTTACTATGTTCTAGAAAAGTATGTAATTTGACTGTTAGAAAATCTTTGCCGAACATGTCAAATGCGTATAAATACTGTAGAAAGAACTGTTGTCAAAAAATTGATTTTCGTAAAGTCTCCACAAAAATTGTTCTTTATCTCTAAAACTATTATAGCTAGAAGGTTACTTTCTTTGGCAAAGTTCTTTATAATAATTTTTTCAAAAATTTTGCAGAACTTTGTTTTGATGTATCTCTTACTGTTCAAAAAATAAATTTTTTATCTTACTTTTAGGGGGATTAATCAAATAATCGTTCATGCCATACGAAAGAGCTTTTAGCGCTGAGAAATTTCTCTGAACATACTTAACCAGTATAATCAACCATTTCGGCGCAATTAAAAAAACGCGTGTTCTGATACCAATGGGACCACTGTGCAACGGGGCTCAATGCTAGAAGAGCATAGACGAGGTAGTGGGAGTAAGGAGTAGCGAGCGTCAAGGACTGGTGATACCGGTAGACGACAACCCAAGGAGACAGCAAGTGGAGGCATATAGCAACAAAAACACAACGTTTATTGAGAAGGACGTCCCTAACTAACTATTTACCTATTAGCGGAAGGTATATTGATGCAAGAGCACAACGCCGAATAGTCAATGTGAAGAGCTTCGTGATCAACAAAGGTGCAGCAATCATAAATGACAGCGCCACAAATCAGAAAACTAAGACGAGAGCGCAACGTCGTCGAAAGCCAATATAGACGACTGCGCATTACTACAAAATCATCACAATTTGAGATATTGAGGATTACGATCCCACTGGTCGCGCTACATATGACCAGTCGGATTCGTTCTAGAACTACAACAATCATCCATTGGACGGATCAAAGACCGCTAGCCAATTGTGCGGTAGGCCATGGGGCCGTAATGAAATTTGGAAGCGTTTGAAGCCAGCGATAAACGCACTGTACTGAATAACAATCGTGAACGAGGAAGCATGGACGCGCAGCCAATAAGCCGCGGGAAAACGAATGGACGACAGCCGAGTTACTACGAGACGATGATACTAGAGACGCCTAGATGACATGAAAGAAGCTGGTCCGACACGCTCAAAACTCCCACCATTCCCCCAAAATCGTCTGAGATGTTCGACAAAACTTATGGAAGCTACAGACGAGGTGACCTGGACCGGACGATGAGGACGATAAGTTTGGTGCGAAAAAAAACGAAATTGTGTGACAAATTTGTGTATAACGAAAAAATTATAAAAAAGAAAATTAATTGAAATTACTCATTTTTGTGCTTACATGGCCATAAGGGCAGCACTTTTTGCTTGTGAGAACGAATACATTATATGTAACATTTTAATACAGAAAAATATTTATTAAAGAAGAAGGTAACAAACAACCAGTTAATTAATATGTAATCACTACGGATTCACGTAAAGAATATACATGCCCCAAGATACAGAAGAACAGAATGTTAAAGAAATGAAGAAGAAAAAGATAACTAAGCGAATGTAAATATTGCCAAAAATTATCAATAGCAAAGACATATATCGTCGCGGTGGTTCCCTATTTTGCCTGCGCTAGCTGCTGCTCGCAATCTCCTTCTGAGATGTCTCGCAGCTCTGTAAGGGTGGGGAGATGTAACGCCCCTGCCCGGACTTAAGTCCCGGAAGATATTAACCGCGGTAGTCTTTCACTTATAACATTGACCTAGTCTGTCATTTTTTGCTTAAAGTTACCAAAAACGCCCACGGTCGCGTCTATTATTATTCTTTTCGCAACATAGGCTGCGCAAGTGTTTTTGTTTGTCAATAGCGAGCCACCGCACATACATTTGCTGTATGTTAAGTAGAAGTTAGAGCTGCACGATAGGTGAAAAATGGTCTAATAAAGGAGGCGTAAGTTGCCGGTCGACCCGTCTGGTCGACTAGCTTAAGTTTAACCCAAGATTCTTTTACTATTATCATTGAAGAAATCCGTGGGGTAGCGCGGGCTACCCTACACCATCATCATCAGTGAACATGATAACTTACTAGTAGACTTACTTTACTTTACTATACTTTACTTACTTTAGTACATATACAAAAAATAAATAAATATACAATCTTCTTAAAAAATACAAAAAAAATCGAATTGTGACTATAAAGTAGATTTTATGTGTGAAATACAAAGCCTTTTGAATTCCGCCATTGTTGCTGCACGTTTTATTTGTCTAGGCATCGAATTGAAATAGTTCATTCCTTTGTACAACAGAGAGTTCTGTGATCTTCCAAACAAAAAAATTGGTGTTCTTGCATCATCTGCGTTTCTAGTGTTGTACGAATGCAAATCACTTCCTCTTTCAATTCGATCACACAAATATCGAGGCAGCATCCCATTAAGAATTTTATATAGAAACACCATTGTCAAAAAATAAACTCTTTGCTACACAGAAAGCCATTGCAATGCGTCCAGCATAATATATGAGGAAGATACACTTAAAATTACATCTTAAAATCAATCGCATAACTTTATTTTGCAAGCACTGCAACTTCAATATTTGTGTATCGTTTGCGAGGAACAAGATGGGTGAACAAAAATCTATATGTGGTAAAATGATTGACTTATATAAAAGAATTTTACTACTAATCGTCAATTCATTTTTTAAACGGCACAAGACACCGTACTTTTTCGCCATTTTTTTGATGACATTGTCAATGTGAGGCTTAACCCTTTATAAGGCCGTGGCAATTATATTGCCACCAACGAAAAATATTTGTTTTGTGTCTATAATGACATCAATATAATTATAGAAGCAAAATAATACATTTTTATTGGTGGCAATATAGTTGCCACTGCCTTATAAAGGGTTAAAGGTTAACTTGTCATCAATGATTACTCCAAGATACTTTATTTCGTTTACGCGATCAATTGCCTCACCATCAATTTCAACATTCACGTTTGGTCTGGAGTTGGCCGAAATAATCAAATATTTTGTCTTGCTAATGTTGAGTTTAAGTTGTTTAAATTTTAACCAATTCGATAGATAATGTAAATATTGGTTTAAATGTGGTACAATTTCATTAGGATCCTTAGCCGCAATGAATAGAACAGTGTCGTCAGCAAATAAATTCATGTCACAGAACCGTAAAACTCGTTTCATGTCATTTATATACATTATAAACAAAAGAGGCCTTAATACACTTCCTTGCGGTACACCAAGTGTGTTAGCAAGGGAATCAGAATTCAAATTTTCAAAGCGAGTCTTCTGAGTTCTACCACATAAATAGCTTTGAAACCATTTATATGCGATCCCTGCAATACCAAATCGCTTCAAAGTTTGTAACAATATGGGCCTAGAAATTGTTTCAAAAGCGCGTTTTAGATCCAAAAATACAGCAAGAATAGTCTCTTTAGCTTCGATTTTTTCTTTCCATTTTGCTAGTACCAGATTTAATGCAGTTTCACAAGAGTGTCCCTCTCGATAGCCTGATTGCTCTGGAATCAGCAAATGATTACAATTTAAGTAATTTATTAGCTGGCCTTTAACAATAAGTTCTAGAATTTTCTCTAATGTGTGCAATATGTTAATAGGACGGTACTCTTCGGCTTTATCTGTCCCATTAACTTTGGGAATAAGAATCACAATTGATTCTTTCCAAACCTTAGGCACGTGCCCTGTTTGCAACGATTCATTAACAAGGTCCAGCAAGTCGCGTCCAATGACATGAAAGCAATCTTGTATCACTTTTGCGTTGACATTGTCGATACCCGCCGATTTCCCTAAAGAAAAACAAATATCCTTCAGCTCTGCAAAAGTAATAGGGCGAAATCCATCAAATCTGATATTATTAGAAATCGGCTGTATTATTTCATGAGGTTCACTGACGTTTGCTGTCGGATGCTTTGTCTATGAAAAGGAATGGAAAGCTTCAAGCTGTTTATACTCGACGTGGTGTCATCTACGTGGAATCAACCGACGGTAGATTTGTTATTAACAACTACGTCGATCTCAATGGAGTTGTTAAGTCTACAATTTAAACCCTATCCTTTTTATGCTATTGCTTATTCCCACCAATCCCATCATTCATTCCCATGTTTCGCTCCTAAAAGTTTTCATCGTTCATCGGTGGATGGTGCTGATGGTGCTGACAGTCTACGAGTTGGGAGTTGCTGCTGCTGCTATTTTTACGCTGTTAGATGGGTGGTCCATCTGACCTCTGATGAGAAAATGCTACTGCCAGTTATCGTGCGAACTGCTTTAACCCTAGAGCGGTCGCGTTAAAAAAAGTTACGTAAGCGGTCGCGTCGTGTACTGAGTACACGGCGAATAATACTGCCTATATCTCAGGACTGACGTGAGATAGAAGGTTGCGGTTTTCGACAAAGTTGTTTATCTATTTAAGACGCATCTGGAAACGAATAACAAAGTTTGAGAACTGATTCGCTAGATGGCGCAAATGGCGACCAAAACAAATGATTCTAGAATATCGATACTAGAATCTCTAATATTTCGGGACTGAGAAGAAATAGAAGGTTGCTGTCTTTGGCAAAGTTGTTTATCTGGACGAGATCAATCTGACTGCGGACAACAAAATTCGGAACTGATACGGTAGATGGCGCTTATAACGAGCATATTGATTTTTTTGGAATATCTCAGAGTCGTGACAAGATAGAATGTTACTGTGTTCTACAAAGTTATTTGTTCGAACAAGACACATTTGGTAATGCATAACAAAGTTTTAAACTGTCTCACTAGATGGCGCACGTGGTCAAATTATGATGATATCTCAAGACCATCATAGGATAGAACGTTGCGGTTTTTGACAAAGTTGTGTGTCTAGACAAGACGAATTTGAAAATGATCGGTTAAATTCGGAACTGTCCCGCTAGATGTCGCAGTTGGTAAAATCATATTTCTTTTTGCGATATCTCAGCTTATGTCGAATAAACGGTAAAATGGTTTATCTGGTCTGTAAAAGAATACCAAAATGTGTGCAAATAGTATTCTCATGGCGATTTTTCCAAAACAGAGTTTGTGAATCATCGACAATGTTGACAAACTGAATAATGCACATATCTCACCTAGAGATACATGATACTTATTCAACTTACCCAAATAGCACACTTACGATACTTCAGTCGTGTTGTCGCGTTAGCAAAACAAATAGCTTTGGTTTTATCATCACGCACACGATAATAATAAATTGCAAGCATCAACGTTGCCATTAACCCTGCCCGCCAAGTTAGCCCGGGCTACGATGCTGGCCCAACAAGCCAGTCGTCGTATGTCCGAGTAGCGACTGGGCGGTGTCGCTACAGAGTTAATAGGATCTTTGCACTAGCCCAGTGATTTTCCTGTACTCTAATAACCGGCTGCGAAGTCTATCGATAAAGAAGGGTCAAGTTCTGAAGGACGTTTATATCCATGCATTGTTTTGCTTTGCTGATAAATCTAGATTTTACCAGATTTGTTATTGCAGGCCAGACAAAGTTCAAAATCTTCCAGATATTTGGTAATGTCCCAGATTTTTGTCAGATTTCTGTTTTTCCGTTCTGGAAAAGAGTCATCACTCCTAATTTCAGACAACATTTTGTATCTGCGTTGAACAAAACTGGCAAGACGTTTCCCGAAAAAGTCCTCCCCGTCGGTTGGCCAGATTTTGGCCAGGCATTTATTCGTGTTTGCCAGATTTTCGAATAAACCTATTAGCGACCCTGGGAAGAATAGGGACTCAAACACTCTAAAATATGTTTGACGAATGTTTGAAGAATATTTTTGAAGATGGAAACGCAGCACGGGTTTCCAGGAATCTTTTCCTGGTGATATTTCTGGATACACGATGTAGACGACGAAATTGCTTCGTCAAAAGCATTTTGATCAGCCTGTGCTCTTCATCTTGTCTTTTGATAATAGTTGAAGCAATACGTATCAATTGCTTCTGTCAGAAAACCATAAAAATAGCTGTTGATTGACTGGAATTGACAACGCAATCAATGATGAAAAGGACAACGATGTGTTATCTAACGTGTTTTGACTACAGAAACCACTTTGTAGCGAACAACAGTGTTCTATGTCATCATGGTTCCGAAATATTCCGAAAATAATTTTATTTTCTCAGCATCTCCACCTACTACTGACTTAATTCCGAATTTTATTTACCATCATCGGAAGTATCTTGACCTGATAAACAACGAAAACATCAACCTTCTATCTCGTCATGGTTCGGAAATATCGCCAAATGAATAAATTTCACCGTGTACTCCATCTAGCGGACTAGTTCCAAACTTCAGTGTTCGTTACCAAATGCGTCTTGGCTTTACAAACAACTTTGTAGTAAATAGCAACCTTCTAGCTCATTACGGTTCAAAAATATTCCTAAATGAATTTAATTTCTTCCTTATTAGCGCCATCTAGCGAAACAGTTCCGAACTTTGTTGTATATCACGGGATGTGTCTTAACTAGATAAGCAACTTTGTCGAAAGTCGCATCCTTCTATCTATTCACAAACTTGAGCTATTGACCGCCGTGTACTCAGTACACCAGCGCGACCACTAACGTAACTTTTTTGAAATGAAAAAAGTTACACGCGCGCGGACACATCATTTTTACAAGCATCTTTCGACCACTTTTTTTATTTCTTTTTGCTATATTTTGGCATCATTAGAAAGAGGAAGAGTAGATCTTCGAATACAACCAAAACCTGGTGTGATTTGATTAAAATTTCGATGATTTTTTCGCGTTTTTCGAAAACGCGTGTACTCAGTACACTAGCGCGACCGCTCTAGGGTTAACAAAACAATCACTATATTTTCAATCACTTCTAGCAAGTTTTCTGCATAGGTATTTGATGAACTATTTCAGTTGCTGAAATGATTAGAGTTAAGATTATTAAGTTAAGGTAAGTTAATTTCATTTAAGATTAGAAAATTTGTTGTTAGGTCTAGACATCTTTCTCCGTTTCTGACTTTGCTGTTCTTTTTGGGTGAGTTCTATGGATAGTATTGTTTCATCCAACACCTCAACGAATTATAGTTTGCCTGGGATAGTTCTGAAAGTTGCTATTTCACCTAAGAAATTATCAGTGTGCTGCGTTAACGTTCAAAGCATCTGCGCAAGAAGAATGTCGAAGTTTGAAGAGTTGAAACAGATTATCGTTACTTCAGGTGTAGATGTAGTTTGCGTCGTGGAAACTTGGTTAAATGACAGAACCGCTGATACAGCGATAACCATTAATGACTATAACATTATTAGACATGACAGAATTGGTAGACTGGGTGGCGGTGTGTTGATTTATGTGAAAAATAATATTCAACATAAAATACTTGATGTTTCTCTAACTGTAAGCGGATCTGCAAGCACTGAGTACATATTGGATGAAATTCGTACAAAAAATGATAAACTTTTGGTTGGTGCTGTCTATAATCCACCTGAATTATCATGTAGCGAGTTGCTGCTTGAGAAATTGGATGCCTTTGGTGCTTCTTATGATGATATAATTTTGTTAGGAGAATTTAACACGAATCTTAGGGATAGTTCAACGAGAAAAGTTTTTGAATTTAATAATATTATGACAACTCTAAGTTTGACTAATCTGGGGAACGAACCTACTTATTTTCATCAAAATGGTTGTTCACAATTGGATCTTATTCTCACCAATAAACCTAACAAATGTTTAAGGTTTAATCAGCTTAGCATGCCTGGAATATCAAATCACGACCTGGTATTTGCTTGTTTAAACTATGATTTAGAGGATCTGAAAAGTGAGTTTAAATTTAGGGACTATAAAAATATAAACCCCGAACAAGTCTTAGCTGAATTTGTAAATATCGATTGGGAATATTTTTACAGTATTAATAATCCCGATATTCTGACTGAATTTTTTAATACTAGTGTAAGAAATATGTTTTCAAAATGTGTGCCTCTGAAATCGATTTGTAAAAAGAACAGAACTATTCCGTGGTTTGGTTCTGATATTGAGCGGGCTATAATTGAAAGAAATTTATTGCACAGACAGTGGAAGATCTCAAAAACGGAATATGATCATAAACTGTATAAAAGCAAACGTTACAAGGTTACTAGTTTGAAAAACAATGCCAAGAAAAACTATTACGAAAATATCTTCAATACCAACATGAGCAGCCAAGAATTTTGGTCCAGAGTGAAAAACCTCAACGTTAACAGTACCAAGTCTAGTAGTATGGGAAATTCTGCACAAGGCCTTGAATTGGATCAAATCAATAGATATTTCGCTACAAATTTTTCTCAACCGACCAACTCTCTAAATAATATAGTTAACAGTCTAAACTGTACTTTCTCCTTTCGTTTAATTAATGAGAATGATGTTATCAACGCTTTGTACGAAATTCGATCCAACGCCATAGGTTTGGATGAGATTCCCATTAAGTTTATTAAACTTGCTTTGCCAATTTTCTTAACTCCAATTACGCATCTCTTCAATTGCATATTAGAATCCAATATCTATCCCTATGAATGGAAACTCTCAAAGCTTATTCCTATCAAGAAAAAAGAAAATAGCAATGCTATTGCTAATCTTCGCCCTATTTCTATTTTGAGTAGTCTTTCCAAAGCCTTCGAAAGGATTATGAAGAAGCAAATTTGTACATACGTAAATGAGAACTGATTACTCTCCCCTCATCAATCAGGTTATCGCCCTGCACATAGCACTAAGACAGCTATGCTTAAAGTTATGATATAGGAGGTATTCTTGATGAGGGTAATAGAGTTATTATGATTCTATTAGATTATTCTAAAGCTTTCGACACTATTTCACACTCGAACTTGTGTCATAAGTTGGGTTCGAAATTTGGCTTTTCGGAAGTTGCAGTTGGTTTGATTCCCTCTTATCTGAATGACCGACATCAGGCTGTTTCCCATAACGGAATATTATCTAGTTTCTTACCGATTATGTCTGGGGTTCCACAAGGATCGGTATTGGGTCCAATATTGTTTTCCCTTTATGTTAATGACCTTCCTTCTGTTGTTAGTCATTGTCAGCTTCACATGTTTGCCGACGATGTCCAACTATATTTTTATTGCCAAAATCATACTGAAAGCCAGATAAGCTCAATGATAAATAACGATCTAAGTAATATTTTAAATTGGTCAAACAGAAACTCTCTTCAACTAAATGCTTCCAAAACGAATGCTATATACATCTCTCAATCTGGGCACATTTCGGAACAGAGTTATCCGCAATTATTTCTAGGAGTTGTAGTTGATTCTAAATTTGATTGGAGTAAACATTTATTGAAACAGTGCGGCAAAATTTATGCTGCTCTGCGATCACTTGCTGGCTGGGCCAGTTGGCTTACAAGTGAAACTAAACTAAAAGTATTCAAATGTTACATTCTTCCTCACTTTATTGCAATTGATTATTTGTTACCCAGTGCATCAGCTGCTGTAACTGATAGAATCAGAATTGCTCTTAATTGTTGTGTGCGGTTTATATATAATTTAAACAGGTTTTCACGAGTAACTCATCTTCAAAAAAGCCTTCTCGGTTTTTTTTTCTATAACTTTGCTAAAGCGAGGGCATGTATAACCATTCATAAGCTCCTTAAGTCTAAGAGTCCGGATTATTTATACAGCAAGCTGCAATACTTCAGAGGGTTGAGACTGAGAAAATTTGTCATTCCAAGGCACAGGACGAGTCACTATGGTAAAACGTTTTGCCTTTCTACTATATAAATATATAGTATAAAGGTATAGAAATCACTTGGAAAACCGGAAATGGAAAGAAGGTCCTGCGGGCCGAATGTTATATACCATTCGACTCAGTTTCGAAAACTGAGCATTTTCTGTGTGTGCGTATGTGTGTGTGTGCGTGTGTGTGTGTGCGTGTGTGTGTGTGCGTGTGTGTGTGTGCGTGTGTGTGTGTGCGTGTGTGTGTGTGCGTGTGTGTGTGTGCGTGTGTGTGTGTGCGTGTGTGTGCGTGTGTGCGTGTGTGTGTGTGCGTGTGTGTGTGTGTGGTTGTTTGGTGTGTGGGGTTGTGTGGTTGTGGTGTGTGTGTGTGTGTGTGTGTGTGTGTGTGTGTGTGTGTGTGTGTGTGTGTGTGTGTGTGTGTGTGTGTGTGTGTGTGTGTGTGTGTGTGTGTGTGTGTGTGTGTGTGTGTGTGTGTGTGTGTGTGTGTGTGTGTGTTGTGTATGTGTGTGTGTGTATGTGCGGGGCGCAACTTTTCTATCGCCTGTTTCTTGGAGATGGCTGAACCGATTTGTTCGCTGTTACTTTTGTTTGAAAGGTATTGTTGCCTAGTATATCACTATTGAATTGTTTCGAGGTCACATTTCGTTTAAAAATTATATGTAAAAAAGTGAAAATTACGTGACACGATTTTCTCCGGAACCAAACCGATTTCAACGATCTTGGTATCAAATGAAAGTTCTTGTTAACGCTAAATTTTTCGGGTAAATTTTATTGGAAACAAACAAGTAGTTCAAAAGTTATGCTTAAAACCCTGTTTTGACAAGGTTATAATTATCGCCTGTTTCTTAGAGATGACTAAACCGATTTAGGTGCTATTAGTCTCATTTGAAAGGTAACATAACCTAATAGATCACTATTGATTTGTTTTTTGATTGGACGTTTAATTTGAAAGTTATGATCAATTGCTCATAACACAACACATTAAAATTTACAATAATTTATAACGATTTCATGATTTATCTAGTTTGAATTATTTTGGCATCAAATTAGAGATTTTAAAGCTGCAAATATATCTGCAAAATTTCAGAAGAATCGGTTTTGCCGATCAAAAGATATAAACCCTCCAACACTCGCGCCAAATTTTGTAAAACGGTTACTCGCGCGCACAATGGCCCAAAGCCAAAAAGACATGCGCACTAGAATTTTGACTGGGAAAACTTGGTTTAAGGTTTATGGAACCTTCAGAAGAATTTCTGGAAATTGAAAGTTCTATCGTCTGATGCAATTTAAATTTTGATTAATCCCCTTAAAAGTGAAATAAAAAATTATTTTGCTTCAGTTTCAATATAACACATTGATGTGTTCTACAAAGTTTTAGAAAATATTATTACAAGAAATGTTGCAGAAGATAGTAACCTTCTATCTCTGCAGTGAAGATAGAAAAATCTTATTTATTGTATATGAATTTGTAAAATCAATTTTTCTATTTTTGCTGTTTTTGTAATTGTTGTATGACTTTTTTATGTACTACAATTGTACAAATAGCCACATTACACAACTTTGCTGAAAATAGTATACTTCTATGTTTGCTTGTTTAGGAACTGTAGAACTTTGATTATTAAAAATACCCTAATTTTGACCCCGGTTTACTCGACTACCAGCAGCCTGATACATTTTAAACATTTTACATTTGCTGATAGTTTCGCTGCATACAAACACTATTTTTCTATATGAAAAAACGAGAGAAAATTCCAGTTGGGGCCAAATTCTGGTACACCTGGCATGCTGATTGCTTCGTTTCTGTGATGACGGTTTATGCTGATCTATTTTCCCAACAATTTAAAGTATTAATGCATTGAATAATTATGACGTTTTGCTCATAACAAGTTAATTGAAGAATATACGTTAGTTAAACAGCGATTTGTAACTTTATAACAAAACCTATACGTGTTGTAAAAAATGCAACAGCGTGAGTAACCGAAGGTTAATAAAAATTGATGAAATTTATTCAAGAAAACTTTATTAATGTCAAACAAAAAGAATGGGATTACAGAAATTTATGCGTAGTTCAAAAACATATAAGCTAGACTCACTACGCAATGTATATGTTAAAGAATAATATTTCCTATTACAACTTGCTTTTACTTACACTTACTCAAATTAGTAACAACCAACTTACCCTTACTCAGTATAATTTCATAAAAAAGGATCTATCAAAATTCTATACAAATTTTGTAAACTTATTCAATTTCCCAAAATTTTATGAAAACCAACGCACTACGCAACCGTTAACCAACAGATGAATTATGTTCCGAAGACGTGTCGATTTCTATCTCAAAGTGCAAGTAAGACCGTATAACAAAGGTTCCTTTCACCACTAGGTGGATTAAATCGGGTTTTTTGACAAGGCGTAGCATCGAAACTTAAATATTTACCTTCATCAAAGACATATTCTTCATCTTCATATAAACACATTTGTTTATATTTCTATAGTTATTCGTTTCTTCTTGTTTTATTTACTAGGATGCCTACGATGAAACTACCGTTTTACAGGAAAGTGAAGTAATGTTATACAATACCGGAGAAGCAATAGCAAGACTTAAAAACGATAGCTTCTACATATCGAAGAATGACGATTCCGGAATGGAAAGGTATACATATTCAAATGCGATGTCTCTAACAGTTAAGTTGGGTATCTGGGAGGCCTCTCTAGAGCGATACATTGAATCAATGGCTTATGTCACGGGAAACTTGAAAAAAGGACGCAGCATTCAAATATCTCGCTCGGAAATGTTACGGAAAACAGGAGAGCTTTTTGCTTTACGTCATTTGATTAACTTGAGCTCTGACTTGTTGGATGTTCCAGATTTTTATTGGGATCGCGAGCAACTAGAGAAACTTTATCAGCAAACATGCTCCTATTTTAGCATCAGTCGACGGACAAGAGTTATGAATGAAAAATTAAACCATTGTATTGATTTAGCTGATTTGATTAATTCTAATTTAAACGATACGCATCACGTACGATTAGAATGGATGATAATTTTTTTAATTATGGTTGAGGTAGGATTCGAGATATTGCATTATATTGAAAAAATACCATAGGATAATAAATATATGTGTAATAAGACAAAGCGTGTAAAAAATCATTTATATTTAAAAACCCGTTCGTTCGATCGGTTTGATTCTGAACACTTGCTTTAGACGTATAGGACTACGTCTTACGGCAAGGTAGCTAAAATGAGGGGTCGCACAGTGCGTTGAGCCATAGACAAAAATCGTTTTTCACTTTTTTTTAATCGGGTATACTAAGTATTTAGAATTGTTTATAGATGCCTTCTGCTACTATCCAGCTTTTTACGAGCCATAATGGCGGACGTGTTCGTAATATTTCGACAGCATTTTTGACATTTCCCTAATACATCGCACGTTTGCTTTCCGCGCGTTCACGGTAAAACTAAACGAATGTACGGAAAGAAAACGTGCGATGTACTAGGGGAATGTCAAGAATGCTGCTCAAATATGACGAACGCCGTCCGCCATTATGGCTCGTAAAAAGCTGGATACTTGTTTATGTATTAGTTTTGTTGCAACACCGCAGATGTATTTCTGGCAACACTGCGCTGCGGTACGTCAAATGAGTACTGATGATACGAAAGGGATAGAGAGACGATGTAAATCACCCCGCTGTCACAAATGTCATTCCCATACATTTTTCGTGTAGCCAACATCTCATCTAGCCCACAACAAACTTTGCCTCGGACAAAATGTATTTGTGAGTAGCCCGCTCTAACTTCAGCCTCGGATGAATCTGTATTGGTAAGCTCCCGAACAAAGTTACTTTTTTGCTTTTTTTCTTTTTGTGTCGGACGTGTAGGAAGCGTAAAAAGATGTTAGCTACTTTACCCTTCAGTTTCATACGCCTGATGTAAATAAACGAGAGGACGGAGTAGGTGTAGATGTAGTGGTAGTAGTAAAGTAATATAGACTAGAAGTGGAGCCTAAAATCGCCATCGTGAATTAGCTAGATTACTACTAAAAGTAAACAAAGTGTAGTTTGTCGAAAGTAAAAGTTTTCAAAGCCTTTTTCGAATAAAATAGTGTTGCGCTTGGTGGTAGGAGGGACAAAATCGTTCCGTAATTCTGTTTGGAAGCCTGTAAGTAGAAGATAGTGAAAAGAAACAGCTATTTAGTGATGAAAGTCGAAGAAAGATACTTACTATTGTATTTACTTACCTGCAGAAACGGTGAATCGCGGTGCAAACCTGAAAAGGAAAATTCTCGCCAAAAGTTCCAAAAGTATAGGAATTTAGATTGTAAGTAAGAAATGTAGTTAATCAAAACCATGCAAATTAACCGGAGACTCCGATAGCAACAGCAAAATACTAAACGAAGCGGGAGAAATACATAAATCCGACGTTAGGATAGCTGAACCGAAGTTGGGCAACTAAACAATTCCTAAATAAACCGTAAGTTTAAAATACCAAAGAATGATCTGAAATGTAAACTGAATTAAAATTATAATTACAAAATAGGATTAAGTGCGATTAAAGTGAAACAAAAGGAAGTTGCAAGTGGGAGAAGAAACCACTTTATTGTAAGTGAAGTAGAATTTAAGAAAAACTGTATATTAACCAAAATAAATATTTTACAGTTTGAGCGTCGTTAATAAAAATAGTTGACTGCTTCAGAAAGTTTAGTTCCGTCCCGGAACAAGTTTGCTTGGGAAAGCGCCACAACTACTATTACAAGAGTTCAAACTGTCAAGTTACAGAGTGGATTTTGCTTACAAATTTTGCTCTCATTTTTGAAGGTTATTCATCACGCTCGTAAAAGTTTCATAGTTTGTGTAATCAAAATCTTTAAAACCGTATAAGAGATACACTAGTCAGGCCCTGTAATCGTCACCTTCATTACATTCTATTCTAGCGACGATGAAGCAATCGCACCTCTACTATAGTTTGGCTTCATTTCGGCTTCGTATGGTACCAGTACCATTCTCTACGAGCACATTGCCATGGTCTCTTCGTTGCGCCGCTATTTTTTGCAGTTTCTTTTGTGTGCTGTTTATGCCGTCGCTTTAATATAACTACACGAACGGTGGCCTCCAGACGGGAAGGAATACGAGCATTTCAAGCAGACTACTAGTCGATTAAGTTCCCTTCAACTGCTCGACGAATCGAACCGAAGTAACGAGAGATATGGGTGTTAAGAAGGAAAATGAAACGCACGTAATTTGTGTTGCATTTCAGCCATGTATTTACAGTCAACCAAAAAAGTATTCGGACAGCAGCGCATAAATTTTTCTTTTAGTAATTTTGCGCAATATTTTTGCAAAGAATGATAACACATATTTTTTAAAACAATTTTTAACTAAAGCATATTTAGATGCACAACAAAATTTCGGGGAGAAGCTTTCCGTTTTGAAGATAGAGTACATATAGTTTGAATTGGCTAAAAATGCAGCCAAAAAAGTATTCGGACAGTTAACTATTAGTTGAAACAAATGTCCTTTCTCGCTCAACTACTACCTTGTAGGACCATTTACATTCTTGATGACCAGTTTTAATCTGTTTGGGATAAAATTAACAATTTTTCAAATATCCCTCTGTGAATTGCTGACCATTTTTTTACAAGAGCTCGGTTTAAGTCATTTTGATAGGAAATCGAATGATTTCTCATTATAGAAATGAAATTATCTAAAAAGATGTTCGAAAGGGTTCAAATCTAGATTGAATACTGATGTTTCGATAGCGCTAGGACAATTATATGGTGCTTACCACTTACAAATATCGACAGTATGTTTAGATTCAACATCCCGGTACAATATGTATGTACCACACAATTACAATTTTGCCTTAATTTCGCCTAAAATTGTTCAGGTAATTAAGTTTACACTTAGTTCTATCCAAAAATATATATCTTTGCTACCTCGGAGCTTTCCATGCACCCCAACAAGGTATGACACCAACAACACTTATGCAGGAATAACTAAAAGAGAAGGGTTACAAGAGGAAAATCACTCGTCAGCAAGTAAACAAGCAATGCGGTTAGTGTCATACCTTGTTGGGGCGCATGGAAAGCTCCGAGGTAGCAAAGATATATATATTTTTGGATAGAACTAAGTGTAAACTCAATTATCTGAACAATTTTATGCGAAATTAAAGTAAAATTGTAATTGTGTGGTACACACATATTGTACCGGGATGTTGAATCTAAACATATTGTCGATAATTGTAAACGGTAGGCACCATACAATTGTCCTAGCTCTATCGAAACATCAGTATTCAGTTTAGATTTGAACCCGTTCGAACATCTTTTTAGATAATTTCATTTCTATAATGAGAAATCATTCGATTTCTTATCAAAATGTCTTAAACCGAGCTCTTGTAAAAAAATGGTCAGCAATTCACAGAGGGATATTTGAAAAATTGTTAATTTTATCCCAAACAGGTTAAAACAGGTCATCAAGAATGTAAATGGTCCTACAAGGTAGTAGTTAAGCGAGAAAGGACATTTGTTTCAACTAATAGTTAACTGTCCGAATACTTTTTTGGCTGCATTTTTAGCCAATTCAAACTATATGTACTCTATCTTCAAAACGGAAACCTTTTCCCCGAATTTTTGTTGTGCATCTAAATATGCTTTAGTTAAACATTGTTTTAAAAAATATGTGTTACCATTCTTTGCAAAAATATTGCGCAAAATTACTTAAAGAAAAATGTATGCGCTGCTGTCCGAATACTTTTTTGGTGGACTGTAGAAAATATGAAGCAGTGCTTGGTTTGGGTTCATGACACATCATGACTTATGCATGCGCTATCTAATAGTCAAACAGCGTATGCTAATTCTAGTAGTCTAAGTAATCTACGCAACTATTTTGGTAAATTAAACTCTACACAAGATATGATTTCTATCGAAATTCGCTTGCCAAGTAATTTTACTTAGTTTGGGTAAAAATATTAAAATTGTAATGCTTTTCAGAAATTTTCGAGTTATTTGCAAATATTTTGTAGCTATGGGCATACAACTATATGCATTCGGATTTGTCAGAAACCCCATGCCAAATTTTCGCAATGTAGCCAAAATCGCAAACATTGTATTTGGGCCACATGAGTTATTTCGTAAAATACATATGCGCAATCTAACAGTAACTAGCACATGCTAGCTCTAGTAATGTGGATAATTTATGAAAATTTTTGATAAATTGAATTTGTTTAAGCACGTGATATAATTTAACGATGAATTTGTTTATGCTATTAAAATGGTGAACTATTCATCGTTATATTTCCTTGTATACATTGAATGTAAATAAATTCTCATTATAGATTTGTGACGTAGGACTACGTCTTTGTTTATTATACTGAGACTGGGTAGCACTTTGTGAAAACGAAAATAGAAGTGTAACGTTTGAATGAAAGATTCAAATGGTAATACAGTGGGATTACGAATTTGACATGGCTCGATTTTGGCATGGTTCGATTTGGAAACAAAAGTATCCGTTTTTAGCAACACAATATTTTTCACTTCCAAAAGTATGCTTAAATATCAGCCAGTTTCTGCATACATGCTTTAAATGACGTAAAAATGATGCCCTCAGTGTGTTCCTGAAAAAAAATTTGCGGGTTTGGAAGGTTTCGAACAATAATATATTTATTGCCGTAGGACTACGCCTTACCGCTGGTTGCCAAAATCTTATTTGCAGTGGACGGATAGCTCTGGGTGAATTTTTAAACACAATATGGTTGCAATCGCAAGCTGAAAATTGGTTTTTAAATAAAAATGGTGAAATGTAAATAAATAAATAAGTAAATAAATAAATAAATAAATAAATAAATAAATAAATAAATAAATAAACAATACAGAAAAAATACTCGTTTTCCGGCCAGTGGAAACCAGTAATTTTTTTTGAATTTTAAAACACCAATTCAACGAAAAAAAGACATTCAAATTTAAGTTTTTCGTAAAAATTATGTGTAAGTGCTCCCATATTCTTTTATTTAGCGCTGATGATGCCCCTTTCAGAGTAAGGATGATTAACAAATTTATAAATTTTCCGAAAAGAAACAAACACACAAGTTTTAAACAAAATCAGAGCGTTTTTAAAAATTAGTGTCTTTTTTATGGAGTTACACGACATCTCTGTTTTGAGCACATCAAATTATTCAACACCTTTACCATTCGGCCACCTCGCCGACCACCTGTCGCGTCTTGTATGTTGTATAGTGAATAATGTAGTACAGTAGGATTTCGAATTTGGCAACAAATGCGCGTCGCCTATGTTGCCAAAATCGAGACCTTTTTTTGATACGAAAAAAATGAATGTTAATGCGTTAGAAATTGACTAAATATTATTAATCAACGATTGCAACAATTCTTTGGTTAAAAAGTCCGCCAAGAGCTATCCGTCCGGTCCAAGTAAGTTTTTGGCGACCTGCGGTAAGACGTAGTCCTACGGCAATAAAAAGATTATTGTTCGAAACATTCTATAGCCGCAAATTTTTTTTCATGGACACTCTAAGGGCATCGTTTTTTCGTCATTTAAAGCATGTATGCGAAAACTGACTAAGCATATTTTTGGAAGTGAAATATTTTATGTTGTCAAAAACGGATACTTTTGTTACCAAAATCGAGACATGCCAAAATCGAAACATGCCTAATTCGAACTCCTAAATATTTTCTATTTGAAAATCATTTTGCTTACTCCATTGATTATATTGATTTAGTTTATATTATATCATAAGAAAAATATGCACCATTTGTAACATGCTAGTTAGGCCATTACAAATATTTAATAAAGTTTTTGTCCTTCCGGTGTTCGGCCACTGAATGGGAGGGGGGGGGGGGGGGGGGGGGGGGTGGTGGTCTGAAAAAAAGTGAATTTTTTAATCGAACAAAAAAAAAACATGAATTTTAAGAATTTTTATTTAAGGTTTAAACGTGAAAACCGAATCTATTCTTACTTATAATATATACGTTATTATTTTCTATGCAACAATATACGAAAAAAGACAAAAACGAAGGAAAATTTTTTTGGACGATTTTCGGAAATTTCATTGTTCGAATTTCCATTTCTGTTTCATGCTAGAAGTGTTAATTCAACTCGGAGACTCATTTTTCGAGTTTATCAGACAGTAGAGCCCACAGACAATTGATTTTATAAAAAGAAATTTGACCCATCCTACAAATTATTTTTTTGCCCCCCGATTTTTCAAGCCAATTTACCCCCTTCCCGAGCAAGGATTGACAACAAAAGTATATCAAAATTATTACATATTCTGCTGTTGATATCAACTAGAAAACATGTTTTGTTACCAACTCAAAATGGCACTTATGATGTATCAGACTTTGCTATCATTTTGTTTTCATTTTTATTGAAAGAAAATTTGTTGACAGATTCTATTTATGATGTAAATAAACCTTCAATATTTAAATTAATCTATTTTCATATAAATTTTTTTCTAGTTAAATGGTTGGTTCAAATTATATGATGATAGCAAAATGATGATGATATAATAGTAAAATGACAACTAATTCTGCCCTCCTGTTAATATTGTGTAACAGTAAGATAAGTATTCCGTTTGATATTTTTGATAACAAAAGCAGTATTCAATTTAATTTCACGGCTTGGAATTTTTGCAATCATTTTTGATATTTTAACCGCTAAGTCGACCAAAATGAAATCACACCGAGTATTCAAAATCCGTTACATCAAGATATCAAATTTTGTTTTAAATTTGCTCTAAAACTGCTCGGGTTGGAAACAAAAACTTTAAATATGATTTGCAATGGCCTTATCACTTTTAGCAAAACCCTTACCTTTGTCGTTGTTGGTAACTATGTTTATTTATGTCAAAATGTGTATGTGACAGTAGTTTATTTATACAAAATAAGGCAAATAGGAGAGGACATGTTATGATAAAATATATATTTTGAGAATTTTGTTGTGATTTTGTAAAGTATTTTACTTCAGCGTATTTTTTTCTGAAAATACACTTCCTACAACTTTTCCTTTGACATCATTTTGGTCAATTAAGTAACTTTCAAGATGATTTTTTGAATAAAAACATCTCATTTCTAAATATGCCTTTTTTAAGTTTCTCTTAACGAAAAATATAAGGGGTATTCACATAGCGCTTGCTATGTTGCGTATACGACCTATTGCGTATTCATACTGCCGCTATTCACATATCAGTTCCATCTCCAAACACTGGCACTGTTATGCGAATAGCGGCAGTATATACACGGAATACACCGTTTACGCAACATAGCAGCGTGTCGTGAATACCCCTTTTATGTTTAATGAAAAATAAATCCTTGTGTGGTATCCAACAAATTATCAGAACTTTATTCCAATCAGAAATAGCCGAGACAAAAGTAGCTTTTTTACAGCGTTTTGAGCTGGAAATACACACATACAACTAATAATGTTACAAATTGAAAATATTATTTAAATCTTCGTTATTTAACCGAATTTAAACATATTAAATCATTTATATGAAACGCGTCAGCAAAAAAAAGATTTTTAATCGTCAAAGTCTAATACCCAGATTTTGATCAATCGTGTATAGGTGTACCCACTTAGTTATTTTACGATAAAAAGTGCTTTAGCATACAGTCAAGATTTGCTTTTTCTCAACCACACCGGCCGAGCTCTCAGCAATCCAGCAACAGCGGGCAGCAATCTGCACGCACCTATGCAAAACGACCAATTCACTGAAGCTTACTCAAACTCGCTTCAGTTCGAAATGAAGCTCTATTGAAGCGACGATTAATTCTTCAATTTCGAGCAGCTTTAATCGTCTGGTCGAATTCTTTCCTATTCAAAGCGAAAGAGCCTACGAAGGGAAGACGTTAACAGAACCGAAGCGCTCACTCGTGTCGAACTCGATGTGTGTTTATTCTTACTTCGCCCGGCCGAAGTCGAGTATTTCATTCGTAGTGCTCTTGCTCGGTGTGGATGGAATAAACAGAAAACTGAGCTTCTGTTTTTCCTTTCGAAATTGTTAAGGCCTGATTAGATACACCGCTCCTAATCTAATGTATTCTATCAGACGGTGCAAGGTGTGTTACATCTCTAGCAGGTGACTCCAGTACAATCCCTCCCCCCAATTAAGAATTGTACTGAGTCTTCGATAACATATTATTCGATACTATATACTTAAAGACCATTCCCTATAGTATTATCACAGAGAACAGACATCTATTCAAGAACAAATTTTTCGGGAATTCTTGGATAAAATTTCAAATTAAAATCGCCTAATATGCTAGCGTCACCACCCCTACAGTTTCCCAACTAAATGATTCTTTTGATTTGCACACTGACAACCTTTGGCTCCTCTGGCGCTAGTATATATGGACTAAAAGCGTTATGCTAGCGCCAGAAGCTAGCCGTTGAGGGTTTAATGTAGAATTTTATAAGTTTTATCCTAGTGGGGACCTTTCGCTTGGATGTCTGTTCTCTGTGGTATTATTATAACACAAAGAAAGTAATTGATAGAGTTCAAAGTCTTTACATTTTCTTTGGCGCGATACACGCTTCCTGCAAAAACTCCTTGAACATGAGCGTACCCTAGCTCCATATCTGTCCTGTTTCGATCCTTGGTTATGTCGGCGCTGGGGAGACAGTTGTGATTCGTCAGTTGTCTTGGAGTCGAACATCTGTACCACAGAGAACAGACATCCATTCAGAAACATATTTTTCGAGAATTCTTGGATAAAATTTCAAATTAAAATCACCTTATATGCTAGCGACACCACCACTATAGTTTCCCAACTAAATGATTTTTTTGATTTGCACACTGACAACCTTTGGCTCCTCTGGCGCTAGTATATATGGACTATATGCGTTATGCTAGCGCCAGAAGCTAGCTGTTGTGAGTTTAGTGTAGAATTTTATGCGCCTTTAGCGATACCATCACTATAGTTTCCCAACTAATTTGACATAAGTTTTATCCAAGTGGGGACCTTTCGCTTGGATGTCTGTTCTCTGTGGATAAACCATTTCTTATATTCATGTTGTTCATACTGATGTAAAAAATTTTGATATTTAGATCCACACTCAAATTAATCCGCACATAACTAATGACTTATTCCAGCGTTACGGGACACAATTAGCACCCATTGTTACCCTGAGAATCGCCTCCTGTTTAACCAAATATTTGGCAAATACCTTGTAAAATAGTTGTTATAAGAGTACTTTATTTTCCACTAGAATGCCAGGAATTTAATGAAACAGGAACCGATCTGCATAGTAGGGATAATGTTCCGTAACGCTGGAATGTGTCTAATGGAAAATATCCATATGAAAATCCTTATACCGTGGACCCCCGTTCGTTTGAACATTTTTAATCTGAACACTTTTTAATCCGAACCCCGCTGGTTTGCACGACGTGCAAATTAAAAATGGTTCAAATGTCATTCTCAACATAACATCATTTGTTTATGCAGACAATGCACATAAACACGATTTGTTTGTACTGACCTAGCGTGTTTAATCGGTTTCACATTTCGTTTTCCTAACGATTAAGATAGAATTTCGATCGGAAAATGCAATATTCGCACTTGCAACTGCCGACTAAAACAAACCACCAAAACAATAACAAAGAGCAGGGCGGCCAGTTCACAGCGGTTTCAGCATATTTCGGGTTACGAGTTGTTCAAATTAAAAAGTAACCCCGTTAGTTTGCATGAGGAATCGTTCGAACGAACGGGGGTCCACTGTATTATTATATGCCACATATACCATTTGACCGTTTTTAATCTGAACACTTTTTAATTTGAACCCCGTTGGTTTGTACGACGTGCAAATTAAAAATGGTTCAAATATCATTCTCAATATGACATCATTTGCTTATGCAGACAATGCACATAAACACGATTTGTTTGTACTGATCAAGCGTGTTCAATCTGTTTCACAACGCGTTTTCCCAACGATTATGGTAGAAATCTGATCGGAGAATGAAATATTCGCTGCTTGCCAACTGCCAACTGAATCAAACCACCCAAACAATAACAAAGAACAGGGCAGCCAGTTCACACAAGCTCCAGCATACACACTTAAAATCTAAATTTGCATTCGGCAAAATGAAATGCCGAATTTGCAGTTATTCTGTATTTTACCGAAAAACTAGAACTGCCTACATTCGTCATATACGTTTGCCGAAATTTTCGTCAAGTATAATGATTGCAAAAGTTTCAGCATTTTAGTTTGCCGTGTATATCTTTTAAATTGCGATATACCGAACTCGGCACTGATTTTGCCGAAATACAGTTAGATTATATAGTATAATCAATATATATAGAATGCCAGTGTCGCTGCAGTGCGCGTGGTAAACATCACACTTGTTCAGATAATGTATTTACAGTATATATGCATATGTGTGTGTTCCTGAGATTCATCAAAAAGGAATCTCATTGTCAAACTTTGACAACCAGTTTAAAATTTCAAATATGGCTGCCAAGTAGTGTGATTGGAAACTTCGCTTGCTGCAAATTTCTGGAAAAATCGGTGCAAAAGGGCGCAGTTGTGGGATTCAATTCATCCGGACGGAAAGAAAAAGAACGTTAAAAAACATTTCACTGGCATGAAAACACAGCGATGAGCGCACTGATGACAGCACCAACGAGCGCACAGATAAAGAACAGATAAATAACAATGAGCAACTTTGACAATGAAGTTCCCGATTCACAGACTTGATACAGATTGTTAGCATCATGTTTACCACAATGAGTCCCGTAGTAAAACAGCGACACTGGCATTCTATATATATATTGATTCTACTGATTATATATTCGTTGCCGATTTTTCGGCTAGTAGTCTAAACAGCCATTTTGATTTGAGGTTTGTGGAGAAACGCTGAAGTAAAATTTACAACGTGCAAGTGGAACTCATTTTGAATTTAAAGGAGGAAACCCAGAAGCGGATATGGAAGAGATCAATGATGCCCTCGCTGAAGTGGACGTACACACTTAGAAAAAAGCACCGAATTCGGTAAAATTTTACCGAAATCTAAACAGCTCAACGTTCGGTAAAGTTTTTTATGTTACCAAACGTTACTAAAGATCAGTAAACGTCGATATGCACGATCGAAATTTTTACCGAACGTTCAGCTGTTTAGATTTCGGTAAAATTTACCGAACTGTTTAAGTGTGTAAGGATAGTAGAAATATTGCGTAAGTATATAAATGATTGAAATAGATGTTTTCCTAGGTAAATAACAATATGCTAGAGTGCTTTCATTGCCACCAACAAGTACAGGGGTACGTTGATGAGCTGCAGGAACATATAAAAATCCATATCAAACAGAACCACTTTACTCAGAACCTTGTATTTTACGATTGTATGGTTCGCTAATGTAAAGCACGTTATAACCATATTGCGTCACTGAAGAGACATATCCAGCTAGTCCTTTATTTTAAACATGAATTTAATCTAATATGATGTAAAATATAATAATAATCAGTAAACTATATAATCTTGATATTTTGAAGGTTGTATCTTCAACCTTTTTGTTTGTAACGTTCCTAAATCTGAAAATGGTCATTAGTCATTAACTTGTTCTTTAGTAAAATATTTAGTACGGCACGCGAATTGATTATTTTGTTACCTGAAGTCTCATCACCTTCTTCTTGATTATTTATCTTTTTGAGGTGAGCAGCACTCCTCCTAAATTGTTTTCCTGTTACTGTTGACTGAATTGTGGTGTCCGTGCCATTCTTTTTAGTAACAATAAATTCTTCATTTGCAAAATCTGTTTCCAACTTATTAGTTTTTCTCATACGCTTCGCTAATATTTTATCTCCTTCTTGTAATTCATTTTCCTTAGCCTGCCTCTTCCTATCAGTATACAATTTGCCTTTTTCCTTTACAAATGTATCACGTTCACGAACACTATCATCTTCTTGGTAATTTGTTAAAGTTGGGAGCTTACTTTTTATTCTTCTACCAAGCATGATTTCGCCAGGAGACTTCCCAGTTGTAGGATGTTTTGTAGAATGGTATGTTAGCAGATATTGCCTGAGTTCATTTCTCCAATCAAGACCAAGCTCTTGAGCAATTCGTAATCGTTTTAATATTGAACGATTTTGACGTTCGACCTCCCCATTTGACTGTGGCCAGTACGGAATGGTGTTCAATATTGCTATTCCGTGCTCGTCACAAAATGATCGAAACTCGTCGCACTCACTCCTCAACTGTGGTGCATTATCAGCTTTTATCGAAATAGGAAGACCGTATCTACCAAACATGATAGAAAGCTCTCTTCTCACATCTCCAGCAGTAATGGTTGTCATTTCGCATACTTCCATAAAACGACTGTAACAATCTATCACCACCATCAAATACTGCCCCTCAGGAAGCGGACCCAGAAAATCCAGTGCTAAAACTTGCCAAGGAGTGGCAGGAAGTTGACTGCGCTGTAATGGTTCAGGTTTATCTGGTGCAGCAACAAGTGTACAACCTCTACAGTTCTTTACGAATTTTTCCACGTCATGGTCCAATTTCGGCCACCAGACATTTGATCTTAGATGGTTCTTCATCATAGTCATACCTGGATGACCATCATGCGCTGCTTCTAATACACTGTTCCTTATACTTGTGGGTATAATTATTCGATCACCTCTCAACAAAACACCTTGGATTTCGCAAAGCTCATTTGCCACCACACGGAATTCAATGGGAAGTTTATGAATGTCATTACTACACAAATTTTTTATGATTTCTCTAATTTCAAGATCTGTCTTTGAAGCATGTTCAATATCGGTCCATTTCAAAGCAGCAGACTTTGCAGCATATCCAACAAGTTCTTGTACAAAAATTTCTTCTGTTGGATCAAAGGATTTTGGTTCTTGCACCGCAAGTCGTGATAAACTGTCGGCCACATTTTCCTTACCAGACAAAAATATGACCTTGTAGTCAAAAGACTGTAGCCTCAGAACCCATCGTTCTATGCGTGCGCATGGCTTGAGCGCTTTGAGAAAAGAAAACTAAGAGCTTTACAGTCGGTATAAATTTCAAACGATTTTCCGAGAAGATAGTAACGAAATCGTTCAACGCTCCACACAATACCAAGTGCATCTTTTTCGGTTTGACAGTATCGACGTTCTGTTTGGGTCAAAGATTTAGAAGCAAAACTAATTATGCGATGCACACCGTTCAAATCAAATTGTACTAATAGAGCACCCAATCCTACTGGGCTAGCGTCAGAGATCACCGTTGTCCGATCCTCAACTCGATAAAATCCCAATTTCTTGACATTGCTCATGGCATTTTTAATTTGTTTGAAAGCCTCTGCTTGTCCTGAAGACCAGTCAAATTTGACTTCTTTAATTAGAAGTTTACGTAAAGGTTCATCGATAGTTGCTAGATTAGAGATGAACTTATTCATATAGTTAGCCAAACCTAGGAAACTACGAAGTTCTTCTTTGTTTTGAGGCTCACGAAATGACAAAATAGTCTGAACTTTGTTTTCCGATGGACTTATACCATTTTCAGATATTATGTGTCCAAGAAACTCTATTTGAGATACTCTGAACACACATTTTCCCCAATTAAGCTCCACTTTTCTATTCTTCAAACGATATAGAACCTGCAACAAATAATTATGATTTAATTATACTAGAAACAAGACATTGTACAGAATACAAAATTAAAGTTTAAAATATATTTCAGAGTTTATTCAGATTAACAAAAAAAATTATTGCAATACCTCTTCCAATCTTTCATCATGTTGTTTTAAGTTTTCTCCTTCGATAATAATATCATCCAGATACCAATAAGTTCCTTTGCAGCCAGAAAGAATCTCATCCATTATCTTTTGAAATATTTCTGGTGCTGTGGCCAATCCGAATGGTAGACATTTAAACTTAAATAATCCTTTACTGGTAATGAACGTCGTCACAGTCACATATTGAATCCTCTGATAATTCGACTTGTAGAAAGGCTTCACGTATATCCAATTTACTCCAAAGTTTTCCTCTACCCAAACGAGCAATGTAATCTTCTACCATTGGCATTGGATGATGTTCTCTGAGTATCGCTTCATTCACGCGTCGAAGATCAAGGCATAATCTTGGTTCGCCTTTAGCTTTTCCAACTACTACTAATGGTGAAACCCAAGAAGTTGGTCCATACTTTGGTTCAATTATGTCACGCACCAGTAGCTCATCTATTTTTCTTCCTACTGCTTCCTCTAATGGAATAGGGATACGACGCATTGGTTGAAATACTGGGATGGCTGAAGGGTCCATATGAATGTGGGCTTTCACTTCCTTTATCCTAGTGAACGGATGCACTTCCTTTACATTGTTAGCATTCAAACCAACCTTTAATACACCAAGCTCCTTTGCTGTTTTATCTCCAAGTAGACAACGTTGTCCGCCCTCGAGAACCAAAAATTCAGTACGAATTTGTTTTCCATTAACTGAAATATCAGCGATGAATGATCCAACAATCAACAACGGTATATGTTGCTTCCGTACGCTCGGAGAACATGTTTGCTGCCTTTAATAGAAGAAATTACTTGTATTTGCTCATTTTTCAAACGAACCCATTCTGTTGCACTAATTAGATTAGCGTCAGCACCCGAATCTACCAGCATGTTATGCTATACGCATTAAGCGATGTTTTAGAAATTACAATGACACATGACAAAGACCAGACTTTTCCCAAAAACATGACCGACCAACATTCCACAGATGTTACGAACCACAATTCCCACGAACATAACTCATACCAAACCCACTCTAAATCCTTACAAGAAACCCATATCAGATTCATAGAATAACCCGACACCTTACAACGAAACCAGAACCAAAACACCGTTAAAACAAGATTCCTTAGAAAACATCAAGTACAAATCTCATAAACAACCTACAAGACAAAGCTCAGCCTCAAACCACCCATATACAATCACACCTCATCAAAATACACGAAACAGACACGATATTTTTCCTCTATACAAATAACAAGCTCAAGTGCATCGTGCGATCTTGAACTACTTTACACACGTCATGCACCCAAGAGAACTCACGCTATATTCACCACCGACGCGCTATCACAAACTCTCTCTCTCGACACTCATTCAATTCTCCCGCTCAACACTCATTCAAACTCGCTCATTCTAACTTACGTTCTATCTCACGTATCCGACTTAACACGACATTCTCGACCAATCATATTGACGCAACTTAGACTTTGCATCATGGTTGAATAGATTAAGCCACACCTCCAACAATACCCTGTAAACTTACTAACACTAGGAAATAAGTTAATTAGATAAAACTAACCTGTTGGAGCAGCAATAAAGTCAGTTTTATGATGTTCAAGGAAAGCAACGGATTTGTTTCAACCAAGAAAAGAAAACCTTTTTAGCATAATAGGAAATGGCGACCGTAGACTTCGAGCGCGCAATGCTCGGATGCGAACAAAAATAGTAAAAGCACAGTGCAGTGTCTAAACGTTGGTAGTTGTCTGAAGTGCAAAAATTGTGTCTTGTGTGAACCAGAAAAAAGATTAGTTCTTAAACCGAATGAAGTAACTCCAAAGTGTGAACCCGAAAAATGATTAGTTCTTAAACCGAATGAAGTAACTCCAAAGTGTGAACCCGAAAAATGATTAGTTCTTAAACCGAATGAAGGAACTCCAAAGTGTGAACCCGAAAAAAGATTAGTTCTTAAACCGAATGAAGTAACTCCCAAGTGTGAACCCGAAAAAAGATTAGTTCTTTAAACCGAAGGAAGTAAACCAAATGATGGACTGAAGTCAAAAAAAAAAAAAAAAAAAAACTATGGGAAACCGAAGTGCACGTATAAATGGAAATAACGACGTGACGGTAGTACAAACCCAAACCGTACATACGTCGATACTAGAAGAAAATAACATCAAATTAAACATCATTCTGGTGTTAACAGTGATCCAACTAACTGTAACACTGGCGAAACTAGTAACGAGCCACCTAAGGCGACAAGCCCTAAAGGCAGCAAAAACGCTAGCAGCATTAAGCCCAGCGTAAAACGGACAAAGAACGACGAGAAGCAAGGGAAATTAGAATACAGCGATCTACAGCGGAGGCAGCAGCGGAAATTTGAATAAATCGACCGGCATCGAACGACGACGGCAGCAAAGCGGAAGCAGCAGCAGAAATTTGACCGGCATCGAACGACGACGGCAGCAAAGGCAAGTGAAAAAAAAAAAAAAAAAAAAAAAAAAAACATTTTAATTTTACCTTTATAAATTTATAAGTCAAAAAAAAAAGAAGAGATGAAAATATTTATAACGATAGAAGACATACCACCAGAAATGTGGATAGAAATAGACGAAATTATTAAAAATAAATAGACATTTGTAATTTAAATTTGAAATTCTTGTGCTTTGTGCGAATTTTAACCCTTCCGTAACACCAACCATGTCCGAATGGACAGACTACAAATAATTGAAACGTTCATAAGACGAGAACACTTGAACCTTGAAAAAAGTAAACTTCGAACACGAACTTTACAAGGGATAGAAACCAAGAAACTTCAGTTACAAGATAGCTTCTCTGAATACAAAACAATTATAAGGTCTTACGAATACAGGTTGTCCACCTCGAACTGGAATAAAGCGGTCGAATCTTATAACGCACTAAAAACAATTTACGAAAAGTGCATTAAAATATTAAATAATACCGTTATATCCCAAAGAGCATACGACAGCGATCCCGAGACCACGCAACATAGACCCAAACCGCAAACTTTAAGACGAAGACTTCTAACCGAAGACTCCCTACTGAGAGCTGATAGTTCCATCAACCTCAGACAAAGGAGGTTAAAATTGAAAATTATTACAAAAATCATTATCTGGTGCCAAAGAAAAAGCAATATGGCCCTAAACATAAAAACAGCTTCCGAGTTAGCAGGTTTATTACCGGCTTACAACGGAAATAGTGAAAACTTAAATTCATTTACGGATGCATTGGTGTTAGTAAAAACAATAATACCAGCCGAGAACAAAGTTTCCGCAATCCAACTGATAATGACTAAGCTAAGTGGGAAAGCCAGAAACCTTTTCGCAGGCCCCCCACAGGAAATCGATGATATAATAAACAAACTCAAACTACATTGTGCAGACAAATGCACCTCAGACCTGGCGCTGACCAGTCTGAAGGGAATTAAATGCAAAACAGCTGACGATTTCAAACAAATAGAAATCCTCACAGAAAAACTTCAACAAACTTACGTTCGAGAACAAATCCCGAACGAAGTAGCCCAAAAGATGGCAAGAAAAGCAGCCATCTCTGCAATGATCGACAATACCAGCAACAGTACCACCGAGATGATGTTTAGAATTGGAAAATTTGAGACTATAGAAGAAGCCATCAACGTAGCGATGGAAAACGAACAGAAAAAACGCGAAAGCCACTCATCATCAGTTTTACAAATTAACAGACGATATAACAACCAGCAAGTCTCAGGACAAGGACAAGGAAGAGGATATTATCATCAACAAACAAATTTCAGACGTCCCTTCGAAATGAATAACAGGAATTTCAGAGGTCAAGAACCTCGACGATTCCAAAACAACAATTACCAAAATCAAAGATCTAATTACCAACAACGCGGACGCGGATATCAACACAGTAACGCACGCGGATACCAAAATAACGGACAACGATTTACACAACCACAAAATAATGGACAAAGATTCGCTCGAGCGTACTTAGCAAACCAACAGCAAGTAACGCAAGTTGAACCAAATGTACAACAACCAACACTTAATCAAGGCGTAGACATGCTACCCTTCAATCAACAAGTGGAACAAATCCACCGACCATCATTATCACCACCTGACCAAAACTATTTTTTCGCCCAACAGTAACAATTGATCAGAGAAGTCGACACTCTGGTTACTTGTTACCGACAGGCACACCCATATTAACAATAAATTTAAATACATCAAATTTTATTCGAGTCAAGGTGCACATGACTGGAAATGAGATTTGCAATTTAATTATCGATACAGGAGCAGATATTTCACTATTTAAAGCACAAAATATACGCCCTGACCAATCTGTAAATAAAGCAAATAAAATTAAATTAACCGGAATAACGGAGAATACAATAGAAACTTTAGGAATAGTTAATACAATACTATGCTTTAATGATAGTTTAACATTAAATCACCAATTTCATTTAGTTACACCTAATTTACCAATTAAAGCAGACGGCATTTTAGGTCGCGATTTTTTAGCAAATTACAAATGCGTAATAGACTACGAATATTGGCTACTTACATTTAATATACAAAATGTACAGATAGCAATACCAATAGAAGACAATATGCAAGAAGGCTTTATGTTACCAAGCCGAAGCGAAGTTGTCAGAAGAATACCTTATTTGGGCATCTCAGAGGATATGGTAGTCCATTCCGAAGAGATCTACCCAGGAATTTTTTGTGGAAATACCATAGTTTCCCCACAAAAACCTTATGTAAAATTTGTAAATACGAACGACAACCCATCATTTATAGCATATACGCAATTTAAGCCGACATTAAGTAGTTTAAAAGATTATATTATACCAATAAAAAATAAGACAAATGAGAATAGCAGATACGAGCAAATTCTCAAAAATATAAATACTGAACAAATTCCAAAATATGCTGTAGAGAAATTCAAAAACTTAATCAGTCAATATCAAGACATATTTTGTCTTCCAGAAGAGGAAGTCAGCCAAAACAACTTCTATACGCAAAATATAGCGGCTAGTGACAACGTCCCAGTATATATTCCTAACTACAAAACGATTCATTCACAATATGACGAAATTGACCGTCAAGTAAACAAAATGCTAGAAGGAAACATAATTGAACCTTCAGTATCCCCTTATAACTCACCAATCCTACTAGTACCGAAAAAATCACTTGATAATACAAAAAAATGGCGTTTAGTTGTGGACTTCCGACAACTAAACAAAAGGATACTAGCAGACCGATTTCCACTACCCCGGATAGATGATATACTTGACCAATTAGGAAGAGCCAAATTCTTCACCACATTAGATTTGATGTCTGGATTCCACCAAATCCCACTTGATATGGAATCCAGAAAATTTACAGCATTTTCAACCAAAAACGGTCATTATCAATTTACTCGATTACCGTTTGGATTAAACATCAGCCCAAACAGTTTTCAACGAATGATGACTATAGCAATGGCAGGTTTAACGCCAGAATTAGCCTTCATTTACATTGACGACATCGTAGTAATAGGATGCTCAGTCAATCACCACTTATCAAATCTAACACAAGTGTTTGAACGTTTGAGATTTTATAACCTAAAACTCAACGCCCAAAAGTGCAAATTCTTCAGCACACAAGTGACTTATCTCGGTCATAAAATTACCGACCAAGGTATGTTACCCGATGATTCAAAATTTAATGCAATTTTAAAATACCCAATTCCAACAAACGCTGACGAAGTCAGACGATTTGTAGCATTTTGCAACTATTATAGAAAATTTGTACCAAATTTCGCAATAATAGCACACCCCCTAAATCAATTACTAAAGAAAAACACAAATTTCATTTGGACAGCTAACTGTCAAAGAGCTTTCGATACCTTAAGAAATGCTCTAATTTCCCCGAAACTACTCCAATACCCAGATTTTGCAAAAGACTTCATAGTTACAACTGATGCATCAGACATTGGATGTGGAGCAGTTCTGTCTCAAGAGACCCAAAACGGAAACTTACCAATCGCATTCGCAAGCAAATCATTTACACCAGGTGAGAAAAACAAACCTACAATTTTGAAAGAGTTAACGGCAATCCATTGGGCCATTAACTACTTTAAACCATATCTGTATGGAAGAAAATTTGTTGTTAAAACAGATCACAGACCTTTAGTGTATCTGTTCGGCATGAAAAACCCCACTTCAAAACTAACGAGAATACGGTTAGATTTGGAAGAATACGATTTTACAGTAGAATTTATACCAGGCAAAGGAAACGTAGGAGCTGACGCATTGTCACGAATAATTACAACGTCAGACGAACTAAAACAATTAAATATTTTAAGAGTAAATACAAGGTCCATGACCAGAAATTTGCAGAATAACGTGAAGGAAACTACAAACAAAATTCAGAATAGTGTACCTAGAGAAATTGATCACCTCTCGACGTACATGACTAACAACCCTTCTGAAACAAACAAATTACTAAAACTCGAGACAAAAATTTATAAAGGAAACGAATTGAAGTTTATCATAAAGAAGAATAACAAAATTGTTGCACAAGTGCATCAAAATATAAATGGAAGTCAAGCTTTAGAGTCTGCTCTTCTAAAATTAGAGGAAGAAGCAAGAAAAATTTATCAAAGCAAATTAGCATTGTCAATAAAAGACGAATTATTCAACATGATATCACTCGAGAACTTTAAAGCAATCGCAAATGCACAAGTGCATTCAATACAAATTATTATATACAAACCACCAACAACGGTGACGCAAAAGGAAATTATACAGAAAATATTACATGATTTCCACAACACACCAACAGGAGGACATGTTGGACAACATAGACTATACCTACAAATTAGAGAATTATACAATTGGAACAACATGAAACGATCAATAGCAGAATATATTCAATCATGTGAATCTTGTAAGCGAAACAAGGTCATAAAACACACAAAGGAAAAACAAATAGTAACTACAACACCATCATACCCATTTGAAATTATATCCATAGACACTATCGGACCATTACCGAAAAGCAATAATAACAATCGATACGCAGTCAGTATTCAATGCGATTTAACAAAATATATCGTATTGATACCAGTACCCACAAAAGAGGCCAACGTCATTGCTAAAGCATTAGTCAATGATTTTCTGCTCACATACGGTTCATTTTTAATTTTACGTTCAGACCAAGGAACAGAATACAACAATGAAATCTTCGAACAAATATGCAAAACCCTACAAGTAAAACAGAAATTTAGCACCGCCTATCATCCACAGACAATTGGCTCATTGGAGAGAAATCACAGATGTCTAAACGAGTATCTGAGATCTTTCGTCAATGAACATCAATCTGACTGGGATGATTGGTTAAAATTTTATGCATTCAATTACAACACAACACCACACTCAGACCACGGATTTACACCACATGAATTAGTTTTCGGAACCAAAGCAAAGTTACCCCAGGAAATTTTCGAACACGGAACAGAACCAATTTATAATTTTGACCAATACAGCAAAGAATTAAAATTTAAATTACAAAAATCAAACGAGATAGCTAGAAATAGACTAATCACGCAAAAAATCAAAAGAACAGAGTCAGCAGAAAACGATATTAATCCTATACAACTCAATATCAACGAAACAGTTTATTTAAAAATAGAAAATAGACGAAAATTAGACCCATGGTATGAAGGACCATATGTAGTCGAAGAATTACTAGATCCAAATTGTAAAATCAAATGTATTAGAACCAACAAATCGACAATAGTACACAAAAATAGATTGATAAAAACGCAACAAAACAACAATCACATATTATGTAACAGTTTACAATTACCATTACAATAAGTATCCAACACCCAACGGCTAATCAACAACCTTTTTCAAATTTATCAAAAAAAAAACTTATATGACAACAATATATGTTACGAAAAAACCCCGTCCTTTTTTTTTTACTACCCCGTACCTTACTCTTCAAAGGGAAGGTATGCTATACGCATTAAGCGATGTTTTAGAAATTACAATGACACATGACAAAGACCAGACTTTTCCCAAAAACATGACCGACCAACATTCCACAGATGTTACGAACCACAATTCCCACGAACATAACTCATACCAAACCCACTCTAAATCCTTACAAGAAACCCATATCAGATTCATAGAATAACCCGACACCTTACAACGAAACCAGAACCAAAACACCGTTAAAACAAGATTCCTTAGAAAACATCAAGTACAAATCTCATAAACAACCTACAAGACAAAGCTCAGCCTCAAACCACCCATATACAATCACACCTCATCAAAATACACGAAACAGACACGATATTTTTCCTCTATACAAATAACAAGCTCAAGTGCATCGTGCGATCTTGAACTACTTTACACACGTCATGCACCCAAGAGAACTCACGCTATATTCACCACCGACGCGCTATCACAAACTCTCTCTCTCGACACTCATTCAATTCTCCCGCTCAACACTCATTCAAACTCGCTCATTCTAACTTACGTTCTATCTCACGTATCCGACTTAACACGACATTCTCGACCAATCATATTGACGCAACTTAGACTTTGCATCATGGTTGAATAGATTAAGCCACACCTCCAACAATACCCTGTAAACTTACTAACACTAGGAAATAAGTTAATTAGATAAAACTAACCTGTTGGAGCAGCAATAAAGTCAGTTTTATGATGTTCAAGGAAAGCAACGGATTTGTTTCAACCAAGAAAAGAAAACCTTTTTAGCATAATAGGAAAATGTTGACCATAACACCACCAACTGAACAAATGATAACGTTGGATTCGTTTCCTGAATAAAAGGCATAGTATGCTTTTTCTTGACCAATTTCATCACATTTGTTTTCCTTCAAAACATCTGTACATTGTACTTCTTCAATCGCTCTCACTGGTTCCTGGATTGTTTGTTCGATTCTTCTTGTCGCATCTTCCGGCACAGTGTCTCGAAGTGTCCATAACTTTTACATTTATGACACTGCTTGCCCCGAGCTGGACATGACCAAGCCGTACTCATATGCCCAACTCGTCCGCAGTTGAAGCAAGTTTTCTCCTCCTTTCGTCCCCGGAACGTAACACGCGCCTTCTTAGAATCTCCAGCACTAAACTTGTATTCTGAGTTTGAATCAGAGCAATCACGTTTAGAATGAGTAACTTTGTACACCTGATCTGTCGGCTGACCTGATGCAATAGCTTCTATTTGTTGTTCCACAGCTTCTTGGGAAATTCCCAAAGCTTCACTTTCGGCAAACGCCAAATCTTTCATCAAAATTCTCCTGCGCACTTCCGTGGAAAGGCATCCTTCAACTACAGCATCTGTTAAATAAATTTCGCTCAAAATTTGCGCCATTTCCGAACCATATTTTTCGAATCCGCATTCTGAAACTTGCTGCCGTAGTCGAATTACAAAATCAGCAAACCGCTCGCCATTCAGTTGCTTTAATTGACGTAATTTCCTCCGTTCCGAAGTGCTTTGATGACGAGGTTGAAAGAATTCGTCCAGTTTAGCAATAGCAACGTCGTAATATTTTGGTACCAAAGCCACAAGAGGAACGTGATCATGATCTTTTAAATTCGAAAAGACTTTGAAGCGCAGATCCACCCAGATGAAGCAATTTAGCTCGCATAACTTTTTGATCAGAAATGCCATATGCGTCGAAGTAGCACTCCAGTGATGACTTCCATACTCTCCATTCTTTTGCCAACTTACTCGATTCTATCTGATTGCATCGGAATGGTGGTATAGATCTGGAATCGTTCATCTGAAATTCCAACAAACTTTCTACCACTGAATAGCAATCATAGTAACGAAGCGTTATGTACTGATGTCAAACCAAACACTGTTATCCTAGTAACCCTCTTTTTTTTCTTTTTTTTTATATACATTACTGCAACAGTTTGAACGCATATAACAAGTTGCTATGGAAACATACAAACAAAATTCTGATTTTTCTCTCTGAAATTTCAGCTTGGGAAATCCCTAGAATTTCCGCTTCGCATTCAGAATTATAATCATTTTTTTTTTACTTTCAAGATAAACTTTATCTAACCGGAGAATTCTTACAATTCTCGCAATGCGCTCTATGAAATCCATCGATTTCCGCACGACCAAGTCCATTTGACTACACAGGAGAATCCTTTCAATTCTCGCTTTTCGTAATCGGAATCGACACGATTCCACTGGAAGATACTAAAAATCTTCGCCATGCGATCATGAAATCCTAATTGATTTCCGCATTTATTTATTTTACTTACCATTTATGCCGCACTCGTTGATTCGAATGTCCTCGTCGCCAATTTGTAGAAACTCAACTAGACTGTCTGAGTACTTCTATCAGAATCCTTTCTCTCTTTGATACAATCTACATGGCCTACCCTGCTCGTTATAATCTATCTTACTATATATTTTTATATTGAAACATGTTGACGTCACTATACTACACAACCGATTTCAACAATTTTAGTATAAAGTGAATGCTCTTGCTACCGCAAATATTTTGAAATAGTTTTATCGAAAACAATCAAGCGGTTCAAAAGTTATGCTTAAAAATGTGCTTTTTCAAGCTGTCAATTAGTCGAACGTTTCTCAGAGATGGCCAAACCGATTTGTGCGCTATCAGTCTCATTTGGTAGATAATATAGCCTCATCCCAAAGAACAAAACGGCAGCACCTAAACAAGCAGGTGTGGAATAAGAGTTGTGTGGTAGCATCCGGTGCTAAATAAGCGAATTTACTGATCTGTTTGTTGTTTAAACGTCATACCCTATATTTTTTCTAGCTTCTAATCAACATCTGTACGTTGTTATATAAGTGCGGAATAAGAGTCGAATAAACGTTAGGCAAACGTATCAGCAGTATGGCTAAAAGCAGGTGTGGAATACTGGTCGCTTAAAAGCTACCGTGCAGCCACGTTGTGCAATCGTGTCAGTCAAGAGCAATTATGGAGTAAAAGTGGAATAAGAGTGGAATGATCATTGCGCAAACGTATCAGCAGCATTACGGAGATCAAGTGTGGAATAAAAATGGAATAAGTGTGGAATGAGCGTTGCGCAAAAATATCAGCAGCAGTGCTGAGAGCGAGTATGGAATAAGAGTGGAATTAAAGTTACCCAAACGCATCAGCTGCATTGCTAAGAGGAATTGTGGAATATGTGTCGAATAATCATCGTACAAACGTATCAGTAGCACCACCAAGAGCAGGTGAGAAATAAAAGGTGCTTGGTGGTAGCCAATAACACTAATAACTTGAATGAATTTACTGACCTGTTTGTTGTTTAAACGTCATATCCTATATTTTTTCTAGCTTCTAATCAACATCTGTACGTTGTTATATAAGTGCGGAATAAGAGTCGAATAAACGTTAGGCAAACGTATCAGTAGTATGGCTAAAAGCAGGTGTGGAATACTGGTCGCTTAAAAGCTACCGTGAAAATTCATGTGGAATAGACGTTGTGCAATCGTGTCAGTCAAGAGCAATTATGGAGTAAAAGTGGAATGATCATTGCGCAAACGTATCAGCAGCATTACGGAGATCAAGTGTGGAATAAAAATGGAATAAGTGTGGAATGAGCGTTGCGCAAAAATACCAGCAGCAGTGCTGAGAGCGAGTATGGAATAAGAGTGGAATTAAAGTTACCCAAACGCATCAGCTGCATTGCTAAGAGGAATTGTGGAATATGTGTCGAATAATCATCGTACAAACGTATCAGTAGCACCACCAAGAGCAGGTGTGGAATAAAAGGTGCTTGATGGTAGCCAATAACACTAATAACTTGAATGACCCAGTTACCCAAACGCATCAGCTGCATTGCTAAGAGGAATTGTGGAATATGTGTCGAATAATCATCGTACAAACGTATCAGTAGCACCACCAAGAGCAGGTGTGGAATAAAAGGTGCTTGATGGTAGCCAATAACACTAATAACTTGAATAACTTTATACTTTACACTTTTTAATTTATGCTTTAAATTTATATTAGGTACACTTTATTTTTATTTTATTTTTTTGATACATTAAGAATAGAAAACATTTGCATAACCACTTTTAGCCGCCGCAAATCTTTGATGGTCGTAGAAATCCTTTTATGTGTTGTTGCCTGTACAGTGTATATCTTTTCCCTCGGCGTGTCGTTATCCCTCGTCGTACCGATAAATTTAACAAACTTATAAAGATGTTTGCCCTCCGGTCGATGTTAGACGACTCAAACCAGGACCACAAAACGAAGGGATTATTCTGGTGCAGTTTGCATTTAAGAGTAACCGTGACGAGTTTTATAGCAGCTATCTTCGGAAACGCGACCTGAAACTGTGTCACCTGGGCATCGATTCTACACGACGTATTTACGTGAACGAAAATTTGGCTGTTGCTGCTCGGAAGATCAAGGCTGCTGCTGTACGATTAAAGAAAGCGGGAAAGCTGTCATCTGTGTACACGAGACTGGGGATCGTTCATGTGAAGCGTTACGCGGATCAGCAAGCTGCAGCTGTATACTCCGAAGAACAACTCCACCAATACTCTGGTTAAGTACAGCGTTTTTTGCCACTATCACAGTTTGTTTTAATGTTTAAAATTTTAAATTGTATGCTTATATGTATTTTAAATTGAAAACTGTACTTATAAACTTATAAATGTGTATGATTGTTATAATATTTTAGAAAATGTATGTAATAGTCACCTACTTGCAGCCCCCTAAAAACTGCTATCCTTTTTATACATAATGCCGTTAATCGACAGACACACCTCGACGAATATACCCGGTGCAGTAGTGAATGCTGTTTTGCCTTATGGAAAGTTAAATATCTGTCATGGCAATGTTCAGAGTTTATGCGCTAGGAAATCAGCTAAACTGGATGAAATTAAGGACTTTCTCCACGATTCCAAGATTACTGTTGCTTGCTTCACCGAAACCTGGCTCTCTAGTAGGAACAGCAGCCGTAGTATAGCCATCCCTGGGTTTTCACCGGTTCGTAATGACAGATGTTATCAACGCGGAGGAGGAATTGTGGTATATTACCGGGATTACTTAAGCTGTAGAAAAATCTTCAACACTGTACTCTCAACGGATTCGGAGGATAAAACTGAGTGTTTAGCGCTCGAACTGCGTATGGGTGGTGAAAAGATGCTTTTAATGGTTGTCTATAGTCCTCCGGAAAGTGATTGTACAAGATACCTCTCCGACAAATTAGAGACTCTTAGTGTACAATATAATAACATTCTGCTCATAGGAGATTTTAACACCGATTTGACTAAGGTGTGTAGGAAACAAGCCCAGTTTAAAAGTATGCTAGAAACTTTTGCTATGCTATCCATCGGGGAAGAGCCCACGTTTTACCACAATAGCGGATGCTCGCAGTTAGACCTGTTCATCACCAGCTGCAGTAACAAAGTGCTACGATTTAATCAAGTTGGCTTTCCTGGACTTTCGCAGCATGATGTTATTTTTGGTTCACTGGATTTTGATGCTAAACCGACCCATCGAGTTGACGTGTATCGCGATTACGTTAATTTTGATGCAAACGCCTTGCTGAATGCTGTTTCGTCTATACCTTGGAATGTTTTCTATAATAACCAGGATCCAAACGAGCTAGTCAGTTTTTTTAATTCAAATGTGAAGCAGATCCACGATGACTGCATTCCGCTTCGCAGGGGATATCAACAGAAGACTTGCAATCCATGGTTTAGCAACGCAGTAAGGAAATCTATGCTAGAACGAGACCTAGCTTACCGAGATTGGCTCAGATCACCCAGAGATTCAAGGGATCAGGCAAGACATCGTTATAAAGTGCTGAGGAACAGAACAAACACGGTGATAGCGAATGCAAAAGCACAGTACATGCAGCAATTCCTTAATAGTCAAATTTCGTCCAAAGTCCTATGGAAGCGGGTGAAAAGCATCGGTGCGGGAAAAGATAAATCGTCTACAGTTTGTGAATTTCATCCAGATGAAGTAAACCAAGTCTTCTTGTCAAGTTACATTCGCAGTGGGACTGATGAGAATATTAGAACAACAAGTAATTCACAGTATTGTTTCTCGTTTCGCCCGGTGCAATATTGGGAAGTTATAAATTCCATATGGGACGTGAAATCTAATGCTGTCGGACTAGATGGGTTGCCGATAAAGTTCTTGAAATTAATTTTACCGTTGCTCGTGCACCAAATCACTCACTTGTTCAACAGCATTATAAGAACATCGTCATATCCGACTTGCTGGAAGCAAGCTAAGGTGCTACCGCTAAGGAAAAAAGCTCATATTAATACGCTTACAAACCTTCGCCCTATCAGCATACTGAGTGCTTTGTCGAAGGCGTTCGAAAAGCTGTTGAAGTACCAGATGTCGGCGTACATTACGGATAACAACTTATTGTCGGAGTTCCAAGCGGGTTTCCGTAAAGGTCAAAGCATACAAACTGCAGCTCTTCGTGTGTACGATGCTCTGGCAAGCACAGTAGACAAAAAAGGATCTGCTGTACTACTTCTACTTGATTTTTCTAAAGCATTCGACACTATTCCTCACCGGTTGTTGTGCTCGAAGCTAGAAACGCAGTTTAATTTTTCAAGCTCTGCAGTGAATTTGTTGGAGTCCTACCTCGATGAACGAACGCAAATTGTTTTCTGTGGAGACTTACAGTCCGAAGTAGGTTACTGCACCTCCGGTGTGCCACAAGGTTCCGTGATTGGCCCACTACTCTTTTGTTGCCACGTGAACGATTTGCCAACAATACCTCGGCACTGTTCCATTCAGCTTTTTGCGGACGATGTACAGTTATATGTTAGCCGCCCAGGTGTTTGTTCACGAGAGCTCGTTGATTTGGTGAATACAGACCTTACCAGAATTGCAGAGTGGTCACTAAGAAATCAGTTGCACATTAACCAAGCTAAAAGTAAAGCTATGTTTATTCGAGGACGACGCAGGAATACTACGCAAATGGATTTGTTGCCACCTGTTATATTGGACGGCCAAGCTATTGACTGGACGGATCAAGCGATGAACCTTGGTTTTTTGTTTCAAGTTGATCTCCAGTGGGATGGCCTTATCAACCAGCAATGCGGAAAAATCTACGCGTGCCTTCGTTCGCTTCATAGTTGTGCACCTGCTGCTCCCATCGACATACGGCTTAGACTGTTCAAGGCCTTGATACTGCCACATTTCCTTTTCGGGGATATATTGCATGTCAATCCAAGTGCTAATTCCATGAGCAGACTACGTGTTGCCCTTAACTCTTGTGTACGCTTCGTGTATGGACTTAGCCGCTATGCTCATGTGAGTCACCTGCAGAGAAATCTAATTGGCTGCCCCCTTGATTCTCTATATGCCTACCGTTCCTGCCTGTTCCTGCGTAAACTGATCACATCGTGCTCGCCGCCAACACTCTTTCAGAAGCTGATACCAACTCAAGGACGTCGCCTCCAAAACCTGATTATTCCGCGCAATAACACGAACAGCTACTCAAATTCACTATTCGTACGAGGTGTTGTAATATGGAATTCTTTACCCACTGTGGTCAAACAATCGTCAACGGAAGCAGATTTTAAGAGGGGCTGCCTAGAGTTTTTTAACCGTCATTAAATTAATTGTTAGTATGTAATGTATTTAGAATTTATAAAATGATACAAATTATGTATATGATAATAACTGTGACATTCGGAGATAGCATACAAAAAGGTTTACCTTACGCTATCGGATAAATAAATAAATAAATAAATAAATAAATAAACTTATATCCAAAGACAGCTGGCTGCTTGATGCTTTGCGAGTTACTCACAATGAATTTGCTCAGCGAGATGAATTCCGTCGGACTAAAGCCACCAGAATTGTTATGATCGCTGGTAGCGCCGTAATCTATAGTTACTATATATATAGTTCGGCGGATAGAAAACCAGGCGAATTGGCATCCCTGATTTATGAAATTAAATTTGAAATTATGGTGAAATGTGCAGGTTTTTACGAAAAATAATCACTGGCGGGTGTTGAAAATGACTAGTTCTATGAAAATAAAGTGTATTTTTTTACCATTACTCCTGCATTTTGGATTTTGAAAAGCTTTTGGCTCCGCTTTTGACGTTTATTTGGCTCCCGATTTTCTATCCGCCGAACTATATATATAGTAACTATACCGTAATCGTGTGACCAGCTCCCGCCGCCGGTCCGCGAAAACACCACTGCTTCTCGTGCCATCTGCTGCTATTTTTTGTTTTCTGGATGAAAAAAACTAAATCGGAGCCGATGACAAATAGATGTGCACAGCAGTGTTGCCACATGTACAGATTTATCTGGAAAAGTACAGATTTTTTCGAGTTTTTTGGTACAGATTCTGTACGGTACAGATTAGGGTTATTGATCGTGGTTCGGCCTATGCAAAAACTGATCCTGGTTCGGCCCATCAGCTTAATCATCGATAATTTATTGAATATTTAAAGATTTAAAGGCGAAATAGTTTTATAAGCTGCTTATATTATTTTTCTATGCATTGCCTTCATTTATTTGCCATGATAATTAATGTAACTAGCTCAGATAATTAAATTTATAACGCATGTAAAAGCGGCTTCCAATGTCGTCATTAATGCTGCCTTTTCAAACACCTAGAAAGTGTTTTAGTCTGTGAAATATAGGTTAAAATCAATTTTAAAGCATAGTTTCATCTATATTCTTTCATTATTGGAAAGTGTTATTCCAAGCAAAAAGCGAGATTACGACTTATTGAGAAAATACGATTTTAATTTTTTGATCTTAGTTCGGCCTACAAATGATCGTGGTTCGGCCTATCAGCTTCACTGAATCGCCGCTAGTGGCACCGCGCTTCGCCCACGTTTTAACCAATTTCTGATTGCACATACCACTCGTGTTAAATTTAAATGTTGGGTTTTATTCCATATTTTATTATTTCATGCATTTCAGAAACAAATTTATTATCATCCTAAAATTGAGCTTTTCTTTTAACAATAAATATGAGGGTATTTTTTCCAAAGTAGCGTACAAACTGGGTTGTAATGTGTCAGAATTTTATGCAACCTTGTACACAGCTTCAGGGCTTGTGCATGAAACGATATTTGAATAAAAATCATCACTCAAAAAAATCGACACGTCGCATCCACGTGAAAAATCATGTAAACTTCTGTACAGCAACTTACGTGAACTTCATGTACTAGTTCATGGGAAAGTTGATAAAATTTACCAGGATCGCACGTAAACTGGTTAATATGAGTGCGAGTTACCAATAATTCACGTGAAAATTACATGAAAAGTGTGATGGACGAGAATTACGTATGTTTTCACGTAAACTTGACGTGCTGATTTTTTTGAGTGATGGTATCGTGTTTTCCTAGAAAACTTAAATGAAAATCTTCCGATTTTCATGTACATCCCCTATTTTGAAAATTCATAGCTGTTGAGCCAAGTATTGTAAAATAAATATTTTTTGATTGTAATGTAAGCAAATTTACTCACCGATCCAGAAAAATACTATCTGGAAAAAAATTTCTATAAAATTTCATGATTGGGGGAACTGCAAGGAAAAATCAATAAAAGTAGTATCACGAACTAATTGGAAATGAATTCCTTTCAGTTTTACTGTAATTTGACTTACGTCACTTATACGCGTTTTTCGGTTATTCAGCGAGGCAAATTTCATCAGCGTGGCAAATTTCTGCAGAAATTATAGTAGAACTAAAAGGAATTCATTTCCAATTAGTTAGCGACATTTCGCGAGTTCTCCTAAGACGCTCTTAAATAATTTTTTATAAAAGTATGCGTTGCCTTTTGCTTTTTTTAAAAAGTTTTTCGGTTCGCCAATTTCTATTCATTTAACGATAGAAATTTAGCATTATTTTTTGTCCCTGAACTAGGTCAAAAACCAATGACTAACGTCGGTGTATGACGGGTTATTAGTTAACACAGTTGTTATTTCAATAGCAGCTATTTTCATTGGTCCATTGGAAAATATTCTGAAATTTAATGTAAATTCTGTCTTTCTTCGAAGGCATCTTTTAGAATACAGGACAATTACGAGGCTAGTGCTTCGATCCTATTGACTCCTTGACGTGTGGTTTGTAAGATCAGCGTTGTACCTCGTCTCCAACTGGGAGGAGAAAATTAATAACTGTATCTAAATTAACCTTATTTGGAATAACCACATTAATGTCTATGTATAAGTTTATTTAACACTGCTAGGTAGATAAGGTGAAAAAAGATACTAAATTTAGCATCAAAAATACAACTGTACTACTTGTAATGCTTCAATATTCTTTTGAATATGACCGAAGAAAGTAAAAAATTGTCTGAATTTATATAACTCGAAATAGTTAGAATATTAACCATGTACAAGCTCATTTAACACTGTTAGGTAGATAAATTGAAGTAAGATACTATATTAGGCACCGAAAATAAGCTTATAGCATTTCTGATTGTTTAATATATAAAAACATTCGTTTTAGAAACTTTATATCGGAATAGGCCGAACCAAGATCATCGATGGGCCGAACCACGATCAACGTAGGCCGAACCAGGATCATAATTTGACTGTCATTAAAAGTCAAATTATAAATCAACTGGTCTTCTAAGGTTTCTTCTAAATTAAGAAATAGAATCGTCTTTAATTATTCTTGCTATACATTCTAATTTTTTTCAAAAAACATTGTGATTTAGATAGATATACGTGCATTAGTCCAAGGGTGCTAAGTGAAACAATGAGAATAGGCCGAACCACGATCAATCACCCTACAGATTTTTGCCAAAAAGCACAGATAGGTACAGATTTTTCTGTACCTGAGTGTCAAAAACTCATACTTTTTTCTCAGTGCTGTTTCTTGAAATCAATATAGAAACAATTCTTAGTATGAATGAAATTAATACAAAACGTATTTACGCGGTTTTCGGAATTTACGCGGTTTTCGGAAATTACGCGGATGTGCTCAAAACGTCTATTTTTTCGTGTAGTGTTGAAATCCATAAAGTTTTTTTTACGCGAAATTTTGGTTTTTTTACGCGGTTTTCGGGATTTACGCGGTTTTTTTACGCGGTTTTCGGACATTACGCGGTTTTCGGAATTTACGCGGTTTTGATTTACGCGGGACGTACCCTGCGCGTAAAAAGCGACTTGAGTGTATATCTAAGTTTAGCAGAGATATGTGCAAACATCATCAAACAAATAAATGATTTGAGACTCGTGCATTTTTTTAATGCTTACAAACCAAATTTTTCTATGCAATAATTATTTTTAATGGTACAGATTTTTGGAAGAAAAGGTACAGATGAAAAAGATTTTTGCTCCTTCCAGTACAGATGAATATGTGGCAACACTGGTGCATAGACAGCGAGCGACTTAAAGCACACTCAAAATAATCCACACGTTCTTTCCACGTGAAAAATCACGTAAATTTCTCTACAGGGATTTACGTGACTTTCAGGTGATTGTTATTGGACAAAATAATAACATCTATCTGATTTTCACGTTAACGCATTAGTATGCGTGCGAACTACCTGAAAATCACGTAAATAGTACAGGAAAACCTGGGTGGAAAATATTCACATAACTTTTCAGGTAACTTCGACGTGAGATATATTTTGAGTGCAGCAATAAGCTCAGGATTATCTGCGTAAACTAATGACGGGGTGACAAAAGTACGGTACTAGCACGAATCACTCCTGCTGTTAACTAATCACTGTTGCTGCTAATCACAACACTGCTAACTAAATGAACAATCGCTAGCCGAACATTCTGGATTTCTAGTTTCCAGTGAATTTTATTCAGAAGCACCGCTCACCGTCGTCAATATTCAAAAGAAAAAAGTCCTCTGCGTTGTGACTGGTTACGTTGCTGGTGGTACAAGTGAAATGCTTTATTTTAGTACAAATAGTTTATTAAATGTTTAATATGTGCGGAATAAATACTTCTAAAGTAATCTTGTACAGCAGATGCCAAACATGATTTAAGAAACTACTCTTCAGCGCTTAAATGTATTTTAGCCCATTTTTGTTCCACGCTTGACAAACTTAAGCTGGTAAATCTACATCGGCTAAAAACTCGGCGCCTGTCATATGTCAGATTATCTCAGATGTGTTCGTTGACGGCTTCCGACCGACTGGATGTAAGTTCGAATCCGGGTGAATGAAAAAAGTATATGGCAGGCTTGATGAATTTTGACCAATGATTTCCTATACTATTATAAATGTCTTATTAAATTACAATATATGCATACAAAAATGGCCATGAAAATAACGAAACTCATAAAATAAAATAAAAATACTTCCTGCATATTTTTTTCTTTTTGCTTGTCTAAATGTTGAACTGCTGTGGAATAAACGTAGCTTCAGTGTCATCAGCAGAAGTTTAATAAACATATCTATACGTACTGAATAAACATTTTACTATACGTTGCATAACAGTCATGCAAACGCATCTTCCACGCCCATATTCAGCACTGTGCTTTTTTAAATTCTCCAAAACCAACTGTATAAGCATTGAACAGAGGTGTTTAGACATACTTGAAAAGCAGCTATACAGCATGTGCTGAATAAAAGCTGTCGGTTAAACGTTTAATAAGCAAAAATTGTTCCTTGGGATAAATCACTATTGATTTGTTTTTTGATTGAATGTTTAATTTGAAAGTTATGAGCAGCCGTGTACAGCGTAATAAAATTAACAATTATTTATAACGATTTTGACCAGATAATTAATTAGATTGCAATTATTTTGGTATCAAACGAGAGGCCTTAACGCTGTGAACATATTTTTTTTTTTTTTTTATTATTATTATCCTTTTCTTTTTTCTAGGGAGCAGGGAAAAGCCCGTTGGAGTAAACCTCTTTCAGGTTTCTTCTCCAACAGGCACAAAACCTCCTCTTCTTTTCCATATTTTATCTATAATTTTACAAAGAACTGTTTGATGGATTTCACTTCCAGTGAGCATTTGCTCTTTTAAGGAAGTGTTACGCAGTTTTTGTACAGCATGTGGAAATTGATGACGGGTGATGTGGGCGGTGGTTTCTTATCGAAGTGTGGTGATGACGGTGGGTGGCGACGAATGGTGATGTTTGGCGACGTGCAGCGGTTGGTGGCGGCATTGGTGGTGGCAGGCAGTGCATGGCGGAAAGAATAAATAAAAAATAAAGTGTGGCATTAGGGTGACTAACTTTAAGAGAGGTAGTGCGGAATTTTTGCTTTGATGACGGCTCGCAGACGACGTTTGAAAATATGGATTGATGGGGCATTCTTGCACGAGGGAGGGAGGTTGTTAAATAGTTTGCTGCCGATGTACCAAATTTTTTTGCGGCCGAACTCGGTATTGAATCTAGGCAGGTAGAGGTGACCCATTTGTCTGCTGGAGCGACTTTCGTGCATTCTCCTCGGTATCGAAGAGGATTCAGTAAGGGTATTCCGCAAGTAAACCAACATTTGGAACTCTTGTAACGCCCGAATCGGTAGCATTGAATCATCAGGATACTGATATAGCAGCCTTATGGGGTACATAACGGGTTTTCTGAAAACAGCTTTTAGGCATCTGTTTTGTATCACCTGGAGTTCTCGTAGTGATGACTTACAGGCAAGTCCCCAATTGGCAACCAGATATTGGAGTCGGGAGTGAATCAGCGAAAAATATAGTGTTTTCAACGTGGTAATGGGCAGGAAGGAGGAGACCTTCCTCAAAATTCCACACAAGGACGATAACTTCCGCTTTAGTGATTCGACGTGGGCGTTCCAGTTCATCTTGCTGTCTAACGTTAAACCAAGAAACGGGAAATCCTGTACTTCCTCGATAACTTCATCATTGACTACAATTGGAACTCGATCCGGGAGACTTCGGCGGGGTGAATGAATCAGCATGTATTTGGTTTTCGTTAGATTCATCGATAGCAGGTTGGTTGCAAAAAAATCGTCGAGAAGCATAAGATCTTGTTTGATATGGAGCTGTATTGTAGCACAATCATTTCCTTGGTAGAAGATCGATGTATCATCGGCAAAGAGGCGCAATTTTCCACGGAGGTTCAGCTTGGCTAGATCGTTGATAAATATTAGGAACAATATTGGCCCCAGATTGCTACCTTGGGGCACACCCGTAGGCACTGTTCCTAGCGAACTTTTACAGTCTCCTACAGACACGAACTGGGTTCTGTTTGTGAGGTAACTTTTAATGAGCGATTTTGCGACCCCTCTAATTCCATAAACATCCAGTTTATCAATTAGCAATCCATGGTCTATTGTATCAAAGGCCTTTTTCAAATCAATAAACAGGGATCCTACTATTTTTCTATTATCCAATGAGTCATAGATGCTCTCCACTAAGTTACAGGAGGCTGACAATGTGCTTAAGCCTTGCCTGAATCCATACTGATGTTTATAAATGAGGCCATGATGATCGATGAAGCTCATAATCCGACTAACGATAAGCTTTTCTATTATTTTATCAAGGACAGACAAGCAGGATATTGGGCGATAGTTGCTAGGATTTTTCGTATCCCCAGATTTATGCACAGGAGTCACTCGAGCAATTTTTAAGCAGTCAGGATAAATTCCTGTTTGCACAATTTCATTAAATACGTCGGTTAGAAGAGGAGCAAATACATTATGATGTAGTTTGACAAAACTTGCAGGAATGTTATCTGGCCCGGAAGATTTCTTGGAGGAGAGGTCGTTAATCAATATTGTAGTTTCATTCACGGATGCAGGCCGAAGAAAGATGGACGATTGGATGGGAGAGAGGGTGCCAAATTTTCGAACATTTCTATCACTATCAATTGATGCTGCCAGTGTTGGCCCAATTCCGCAGAAAAAATCATTAAAAGCCTGGCAAATTTCAGTCCTATTCGAGGTGGTGTTTCCATTGCTGTGTATTTCTTTCGGGAAACCGCGCGACTGCGGTTTTTCCAAAACACCATTTATAAGTTTCCAGGCTGACTTTTGATCTCCATTAGACAGAAGATTGGCGTAATAATTTCTTTTGCAAGCAGCTTTTTCGTGTTGTACTTTTTTGCAAATGTGCGTCAAGAGATCATGTAATCGTTGGTTGTTGGGATTGCGCCGTTTGGATTTCAGTGTGTTCTCCTTAATTTGTATTAATTTCCACAAATTAAATGTCATCCAAGGGCAATGTTCTTTAACTCTCGCTCGTATTGTTACGGTTCGCGTACATTGCTCGCGTAATGAATTGTAGCAACTGATCACATAAGATAGCTTTGCATCGGCATGAGGAAGTTGGGACAGCCCTGACAGGGATTCAAGAAATCTAATGTTCAGCTGCTGATGATTTACGATCTGTTTTTCCAAACTCCGTTTTCCGGGGGACACGGCATTTTAAAGCTTGAGGAAATCAGGCAGTGATCACTTAGGTCGTTGAAAATGGTTTCATTGACGATTTTACTGGCCAGCAATTCACTACAGACCATATGATCCAGTATATTGTTACTGGCCGGTCTCGTTACTGCAGTGTTAGTGACTATCATATTATAAGACGCCAGCATCCGAATGTACTCTCGCACCACGTTGTTAGCAACCGCATTCACAGGTATATTCATATCACCAGCCAAGATACGTTCTTGGCCACTAGCATTGACTGCGAGAATTCGTTCTAACTCAGAGAGAAAACGTCTCCCTTCGAACGACGGCGGTCTATAGATCGCATGGCAATTTATACGCTTGCCACGTAGTAGTAGCTGCAAGTGAATATGGTGAAACCCATCGATTTCGCTTTTTTCAAAAACTTCTGCCTCTATCTCATTCCGAATAAATATGCACAAGCCTCCATTTGAGGCATCTCTGCATGAAAAATGACGTTTGAAACCATCCAGATTATACAGACAGGTACGGTCGGTTTTCAGCCAGGTTTCTCCCAGTATAATTATATCGATTCGGTTTCTATATCGCCGCAATAACTCTCTCACACTATCAAACTTCGCATAATCATTCATACCCCTTATATTTAATTGAATAATTCTAAGAGACAAATCATCAGTTGGTTGTTTATTTTTCACCCAGTCTTCAATACAATCATACTCTACATTACAATACATTGATATAATATTAGCTCGGCAGTACGATCAGCCGTTGTTGTTCCGCTATTGTTGGTGACGTTTCAGTTGAGGCTCGTCGATTTCGGTTGAATTGAGCATCGATTCATCCAGTTGCCTTTTCGAGTGCATTCGCTGAAGTTTTTGCACATCCTGAATACTACGTATCGTTTCTACCTTCGAAGCATCATGTGATTTCGCCAGAATAACACCATTGCGGCCGGGCCATACAAATTTCAGATCTGTTTGCTCTTGAACAGCTCGAACTTCTCTTAGCAGTTTCATTCCAAACGATGTGAGCTCATCCCGTATAATAATTCTATTGCCGCCAGTAGAGTTACAAGCCGGATCGATATGCGAAGATAGCAGCAAACCATGATTCTTCTTCTTCGAAAAGAGCTCTTCTTTGTAACTATCCTCGGAGAACACAACCTTAATCGGCGCGGACTTGCCGTCTGCATTCTTCAGCGTGATTCGTTTAGCATCAACGATTGCACCTTCGGGAAGCTGACAATTTATCGCAGATGCGATGTTTACGACGACTTGCTTAACCACTTCATCCCTTTTAGGAGGTACTCCCATAATAATTGCGTGTTTCGATAAAGCAGCTCGATTGATGCGATCGAGCTCCAGCTGTAATCCAGAGATAGTTTCGTTGACGGCTTCGTGTCCTTGTTGTAATTCTTCGACGTCCAGTTTTAAAGATTTGTAACCTGCCTTCATCGCCATTTGCTAAATTTTATTAGAATTGGCCTTACCAGTCAAAAGTTATTTGATAAAACATTGATGAAATTATTTAAGCAAACTTTACTGATATGAACCAAATAGAAAAAAAAATGCGATCATGTGCTCTAGCGTAAAAATGCTTAACTTTTTAGGTGGTGTGTCTTTGGAAAAGTTTATTTAAAAAATATGGCGCAACTTTTTACACTATTAGGGTGACCGTAAGTGTACCTGTTAGGGTGATACAAATTTTTGTTTTTTTAAATGCGTCCAAAAAGGTACAGTGTCTCCACAAAAATTGTAGAACACAGTAAAATAACCAACTTTGCTGTACATAGTAATTAGTAATTATCATCACTTACTGGTTGCGAAGTGTAACGATTTTTTTTAAATGCAGTGAAAATTGAAAAATTGAGATATCGAAAAGCGGCTACGTCACAATTTAGATAATTTATTTTTACACGTCAAAAAAAAATTCAGCCAAATCGATCTTCTAGATACTGACATACACGCACCGTCGCTGAAAATATATGGTTTCGAGGAGAGCGCGTTTAACACTAGATATACCAGACCAGTCATTTTGACTGGTCGTGCAATTTCAATTCGAAATTTCTACAACTTATAACATTTGCTTTTAGAAACGATGTTATGACTTTTGTAACTATAAGTAGAGAATACATTTTATGAACTTAATGTTAGTTTATATGTATTAGTAACAAATATAATTTTTGCTTTTGCCATTTATACCAGCACCAGTCAAAATGACTGGTGCAAGATTTTATGAAGAAATGTAGCATTTCGGGAGAACGGTGAGTCCGAATCATGAAATTATTCAGTGAAGTACCGTTCCTAATGGTTCTTGGCCATTTTTGTAGAGTTTTGTCAAGAGTCGGTCCTTTTCGGCGGTTCTATTCTTCAGCTGGCCGATTTCTCGCCGGATCTCCTTGAGATCGGAGGCCGAAACGTCTATAGGCTCTCCTACGTTAACTTTTGCTCCATTTCCTATTGCTATATCAAAGAACTGCCTCCACTCATCAACCACCTCGCGCTCGTTTGTGGCAGATTTCCTTGCTCGTTCCTAGACATGTCAGGCCTCGGTGTGTATCCTTTACGAGATCGGTTCACCTTCTCATAGAACTTGCGCATCTCACTAGCCTGAAATAGTGGTGCTAGCTCTACTTCTGGCGTTTTGCGGCCTCACTGATGGCCGAACGTATCCTGCTCCATTTATCTTCGAAGCACCTAGCCACAGAGGAAGTCGCATAGAACGCGCGTAGTTCTCAGCACCTTGCGGATTGTCTAATTACCGAATTTTTAACCGAGGAGGGTGGCTTTGTCGTTAGGTATATACCGTCGTTAATTTTGAGCTCACGTGTACTGCTACTAGGTAATGATCTGAGTCGATTTCCGTACTCCTTAGAGAGCGTACGTTGCTGGTGTTCGAGAAAACCCGGCCTTCGATGAGAATATGGTCGATTAGGTTCAATGTTAGTTGGTCAAGTGATCTCCTGGTGGTTTTGTAGATTTGTGAGGGGAAAGAATGTGTTTCTGTTCCCCAGTTCTCGGGAAACTGCAAAGTTGATGCATCGCTGGCCGTTATCACTATACATTGCTTCCCTGTAGATCTGAGCGTTCATGTCCCCAATGACAATGATATCCCGTGGCGTGCAGCTATCGTATGTTGCCTCCAGCTGGACATAGAACGTTTCTTGTCGTCGGGTCTACCTTCGTGTGGCCAGTGCACGTTTATGATGGTGTAGTTGAAGAAGCGGCCTGTTGTCCTCAAAACACATATCCTCTCGCGATCCTGCATTCTGCTCATCACTACGAAGCCCGTTCCCAGCTCGTTGGTACTGGCAAAATTGGACCTTGCCGTCACGGATCCCCCAAACCTTCCCGCCTTTACGACAGATCTCCTGTAGTGCCACAATGTCGAACTTTTGCAGTTCTAACTGAACGAGCAACATCCTGTCGCCATCCACGAAATTTAGTGATTTACAGCTCCAGGTAGGAAGATTCCATTTCAAATCCTTGTTTCATCGCCTTTGTCCATGCTAAATGTTTCGAGTTGAATTTTGTTAATTTTTCGTAATATTTTAGATATAAATAGCTTGCCTTACTAGGGCTATGCTGCCGAGTCTCATGATGGGGCTGCCATCGTATAGTGCCGAGACAAGACAGTGCCTCCTTGCCTGTCGGTATACGACCTTAGTTTCCACCAGAGTTGGTTACCACATCTCCGCTAAGATTGCTCGTATTCCGGTTGGTAGGGTAATCTACCTATTTGGGACCCTATCTATAGCTGTACATAATTTGGACACTTACAGCAAAATTAAATCGAAGTGTCCAAATTATGTACAGCTGCAGATGAGGTCCAAAACAGGTTGGTTACCCTACCACGAGAAGGTGGAGATAGAAGTTGCTGGATAAGAGGCTAAGGATCACTATGGGGTCTGTGATGCACATTATTCAGTCGTTCACCAACCGTTTCTTATCCACCAGTCATTTTGACTGGTTTTGGTATAAATAGGTATATTTAAAATGCTGGTATATCTAGTGTTAAACTATTGTACAGCACTGCACTTTCCTTCACGTAATCCCAGTTTTACTGTAAATTCTCAACGAGACCACGTACCGAAAAATACTTTGGGCTCAACATTTCTGAAAATAAAAGGCTTCTGAAAATGCAAAACAAACAGGTTTTTCGACTTTCCAGTGAGGGTCACCCTTAAATATCAATCCTGCCCAAGAATTTTCGACACGACTTTTTGATTGCTTTCAAATATTCTACAAATTTATCAGTATATTACATACACATACATATGTGTTGATGATAACTACCATTACTGCCCATAAATGCATAACAGCTCCATGTGATTTTCACCACTTTTGAGATAAACCTGGGAATCATCTTTAAATTGTTCATGCTTTCAATATTTCAAACAGTAATGTTATGTTTGTTCCCAAAATTTAGAAAAAAATATCAAACTATGTCAGTCACAAGTTACAAATAAACGCATAACAGTCTTAGTAGTGAAAATATAGCAATAAACATCTGCTTTTATAGAAATGCCTGGACCGATTTGAGTGAATAACTACCAAACGCAAAGTTTTGTGGCCTAAAGTAATTCTATTGAACAGAATTTGTATCATACGGTTCCGAAGATATGTCCGGAATATATGAAACTTGAACATAGAAGTACCTTGAATCATGACAAACCCGTAATGCAACACCTCCAAGTACTCGAAATTGCAAAACTTGACCATTGGTAGTCGTATAAAATGTTCAAGACATCATCGGCCACATCTGAACACGTCCGGGAATGTTCCGAATCGGGGATCAGTTTATGAATTGAACTAAAATACAACATGTGACATCTTTAAGTACTCAAAATTGAAAAAGTAGTTCATTTGTCGTCATATAAAGAGTCCAGGATTACATTGCACAGTGGGGCGACTCCATACAAATGCTGGCCAAGCAAAAAAATCTCTTTAAATCAAGGATAATGTGTGGTTCTTAAGTAATTTTGGGGTGCTGAGCCCGAATTTCAGGTTTATTTTGCATTAGAAAGTATATTTTTTGTGTTAGGGAAAATTTTCAACTATTTTTCAAATATTTTTTAAGTGTAATGACGTATAAGAAAAGAGGGTCATTTGGAAAACTATTGCAGATGGATCTTTATAGGATAAAACATTATATAAAACAATACAAAGCAAGTATGAGCTTTAATAATCAACACAAAACCCATATAGGTTAATATTAATCAAAAATCAAAACTTTTCCCCTTATTAATTTTCTTAATCTTCTTTATTCCGATCTTCTTCTTCATCTTCTTCTACTTGTTGTTTTTCTTCTTGGTCTTCTTCTGCAGAATCACTTGTTTCACATTTCGTCTTCAATAGTAATATAGCGTTCTCAGAAAGATTTTTCTAATTACATTTTTCCGTTTCGAAGAAGCTATAAGCTTTATCCGGAGAAATAAGAAGAGGAATAATTCTATCACGATTTGTATTTTCACACTCATTTTTGCATGTAAAATATTGTCTTGTATTTTTATCACTATTTTTAGCATAAGGCAATAACCTTATTCTCGTGAGGGTCGATACCGGTGTAGTGGCTAGCATTCACGCCTCTCACACGAACGACCGTGGTTCAATTCCCAACCCCGCAGAAGTTGTTAAAGTGACTAAAATTAAACAAAAAAAACTTATTTTTGTGCTTCTTCTGTCATTCGTCCTATCAGCAATAGTTGTCTAGATTCATTTATGACCGCGAATTCAAATTCTTTGCATTGCAGTGGACGTATTATATGAGGACTATTATACCCATAAAGATTCTTGGTATACAAACAATAAGTTTCGAATTTTTCTGAAATAATGTGTTCAAGAACTTGCTATAAGAATATTTCTCAACCTTTTAATTAATTTCATATCTATACCCGTGATTTCAGAACTAATACCAGGATTGGTATAAGATCTTCGAGCTATATTTCCGTCATTACTATTGCCGTATCCTCCAGATTTCCGCCAACCTCTAAAATCTAGTCAATATGCAATATGGACCATACATTCGAAGTAGCTTATCCAACCATGTAAAGGAGATATCCCATAATTAAGATATCTTACGTTTACTTTGAGTGTTTGCATTTTGTCTATATTATTGAATTCTGATATAGTAGCCTTACAAGCGTAACATCTGTGCTCTGCGCTAAATGAGACTATACCCATTTGAAAGCTCATATTTTACGCTATTTTTTACCGATAGTGTCAATAGTGGCGAACCTTGGCTACAAAACTTTTAAGCGTGTTTTACGCGAAAATATTACACTTTTTTAATGAAAATTAAAATTGTGGCATACTATGATAAATTTACTGCATACTCAATTAATGGGCTTTATTCAGCACTATTTTTTGAAGAACTTTTGTCTAATGTTGAAATCCGAGCTACCATTAGACCTCTAGCATGTTTTGAAATATTGGGTTATTTTTCAAAAAAACGCTAAAACATGCTGAGATAGTATACTTTCAAGATACATAAAAAATTCAAATTTTGTCATATTGATCTAAAATTTTGGATATGAACACTTCAATAGTATAGAATCACAGAAAAAATACAACGGAGAGTCGAAATGAACTTTCATTTTTTGGCTGCTGGCCAGCGATTCCCCACTGTGCATTGGCCACCACCGGGCACGTTTTAGGAACGTTTCGAATTCCAGGATAACAACGAAGACCCCATTACTAACAAGACTGACATCTCTGTTATTTTTACATATAAACGTCGAGCGTCACTATCAGCGGCGCTTCTTTTAGCGAAGGTGGTAAATTTTGCAAAAGTGTTAGTAAGCTCTCCAGAATTCTGTATTGGTGTTTGTTCGGCTATGTTGGCATGGCTGTATGAATACAAGTACTCACTCACACAGATGCATCCAGGGACTACCTAGGCCGGTAGAGTGAGCTACCATCAGTGTCTCCCGAATATTGGCAGAGCTACCAGTCTTCTTGTTATAGAGGTCTTCGATAACAGCCAGTTTCTAACTTAAACCAAACCCCAGAATGCGAACCCGCTATTAACCCAAAATAACAAATTACAAATAAAAGGAAGACATTTTTTGATTGCTTTGAAATATTATACAAATTTATCAGTATATTACATAGCCATGCATATGTATTGATGATAACTACCATAGTGTTATAAAAGTTGAATTATGTTCCGAAGGCGTGTCGAATTCTAACTGAAATGAAAAATGAGATGGTATAACAAAGGTTCCTTTCACCAATAGGTGGATTAAATCAGGTTTTTCCAATAACAGTCAGCTGAAAGTCACGTAACTGCCTGTAGAGAAATTTACGTGATTTTACACATGAAAAGGACGTGTGGATTATTTTGAGTGTAGTCGAGTAATTCGGAGTCAAAATTATAGTGTTTTTAATAATCAAAGTTCCACAGTTCCTAAACAAGCAAATATAGAGGTATACTATTTTCAGCAAAGTTGTGTATTTTTACTATTTGTACAATTTTGTAGTACATAAAAAAGTCATACAACAATTACAAACCTGAATTAATCCACCTAGCGGTGTGACCTAGCCTTTCTACTGTAAAAATATTTTTTTTAGTTTCTCAGGATCATTTATAATTAAGTTGACTATATATTTAATTATCAGTTATCAGAAACGTCATTTAACAGTGAAATTCACAAGACTGTACTGTGTGCAACAATTATAATTTTTTCCTAGGTTGCGTAATTATTTGTAAGCGTTATTTAATTTACTTTATTTATATTTAGTTTTATAATATTTACGTTAATTTTTGTAGACCTGAATGAATATAAAAGCAAAGCAAATCCATGGATATAAACGTTCTTAAGAACCTGACCCTACTTCATTGACGGACTTCGCAACCGATTATTAGCAACAGCACAATTGCGGCGCTAGTACAACGATCCTACTAACTCTATAGCAGCACCGTACAGTCGAGATTCGAACTTGCTTTGCTAGGCTTGCATCGTATCTCGAAGTTAACTGGGTGGGCGAATGAATATATGTAGAAAATCATAAATTAAAGAAAAAGCAAAAGCAGCGCCTTAAGCATGATTCAGCATGGAAAAAATTATTGTTTTCCCAGCGCTAGTGTTTTTTGTCGGCATGAACGGCACTAAATTCATTTGAATTTTATATAAATTCATGGGGGAAAAGCAACTTATTAGCATTTGCAAATCTAAACGCCATTGTATATCCTTAACCTTTAGTTACTCACTATACTATACTCACTATAAGGTTAACGTTCTACAAAATACAGGCCGGACTCGATTATCCGGGGATTCGATTATCCGGGTGAAAAAAAATAATTTTTTTTCGCTGATTTATTTTAAACCCAAATGTTATAATTTTCATGCTACATGATGATTCCAACTAGACAAGCATTGATTCACCTCCCTAAAGCTACAAAATTCCTTTCTTATATCCCTTTTATCGGCGAACAAAACAAAAATAAATCGTGCGATGATGAAATCAATTTTTTTTACTTAAAATCATCATCACCATCATCATTATCATTATCACCATCATCATTGTAATCATCAGTAAAAAAATTGCAAAAAAAGAATTTTATGACTTCAGGGGAGATTGATCAATAATGAAAAAACATTTATAATACCTTAATATTGAAAAACATAACAATACAAAACAATAAAAAAACAATAATATTGTACCGAAAAAAAATCATCAGTGGAAAAAGTCGTAAGAAAGGTTTTTTCTGACTTTTGGGAAGATAGATCAATAATAAGTAAAACATTTCTGATACCTAAAAGTCAAAAAACTTGACATACCAAAAAAAATTTGTACCAAAAATGATGATTCGATTATCCGGGTTGAATATAAAAATGAGCACTCGGATAATCCAGTCCGTGCTGTACAACAGAACGAGTAAGCATGGGTTAAACAAACTGTTTTTCTTCGTATAGATGTCCGATTGCGAATACCAGCATGCAGCTAAAATTGCATTGAATTAAAATTTAGATAAACTGACGTGAAATGAATTGAATTGAGAATTGACGATTATGTTTCATCACTTGTGCTGTATTTCAATGTAAATTGCAAAATTGTAAATGGTACACACATACACAGGCACATACATACATGAATGCATGCATGCATACATACATACATACATACATACATACACACATACATACATACATACATACATACATACATACATACATACATACATACACATATACATACATACATACATACATACATACATACATACATACATACACACATACATATGTACATACGTACATACATACATACATACATGCATACATACATACATACATATATACACACATACATTGAATACAATCGATACTTGATTGGAATATTGTTTTTACACGGCCGTTTAACCCATTAAGCCCCACACTTTCCCAGCAGGGATAAAAAGTTGAATCTTTCAGGAAAGTTCTCTTTCAGGTCAACTAAGAAAAATCCGCTGACATGTATTTTTAATTTTGACCCTATGTCCCGCAACGCCACGTTGCGAAAACGCAACGCTGGGCTTTAAGGGTATGCCGTTTTTGCATGCCTTCATTATTGTGCATATAAATACTTCATACTTTCTTATCGTTAAATGAAACTTGGGATTTTTTTGGAAATTTGAGTACCGCCATCCGGGGTGAGATTGTGCCACGGGGGTGAGATTGTGCCAAAAACCAAAAATGTTAATTTGTGAAAATTTATTATATCTATAAAAACTGGTGACCTAAATTCAAAATGATGATGAACATAACATATTTATTCATAACTTAGAGTGGAACACAGATAATATTAGCACACTATTTAGCCTAAACAGCGTTTCAAAGTTCGCGATCAAAACTAATCGGAAATAACGCTTGTAAACAATGTCCCGCATAAACCAGCCCAAACAAGAAATCCCATCAACTTGCTATATTAAAGGTATATAAACTAATCATTTACAATGTATTGAATGGTTATTATGCGATTAATAAGTTTTGATTACGAACATAATATTTTTCGAAACTTTGTACTTTTCGAGCTTCACGGGGGTGAGATTGTGCCAGGCCATAATGATCGATTCAATTTGTGAATTTCACATACACAACAAAAATCCGTCAGTATACACCTGTACACTCACATTCTTTACTACTGAGCACAATATTCTGATTTTGACAGATTAGATTGCATCATCCATTTTGGAGCAAATAGCATCATAGGTCTGCTAAGTAATTTAAACTAATTTTTACTATTGCTTTGGAATTTCAGATGCTTTGAATAAACACTCTAATATAAGACGAATATATTATACCGTGTATAAACTGCCAGTTTTAAGGATGGGGGAGGGGGGTGGCATAGGCCACATGTTCTGCGGCCGCGGGTTCTCGAACGAAGTAGTGGTTAGTTTTGTTAAATGATCAAATAGGTATGCCCCCTTAGGATACACCCCTTCATATATTTTCCCCGTGTTAACCCTAGTAACGCTACTGGCTATATAAATGCTGTCCATTGAGTACAGACTCATTTTTAGTTATTTCAGACCTCCCCGGGTTATTTTCGTTCATACTTTTTGTATGATGCGTTGTTTTTGGCCGACCCCCTGCCCCTAATAATCCACTTAGTTCATGGACGGCCCCCTATGAACTACTTAATACTGATATTTATGTGTATTGTTTATAAACATGCTAATGTTCACTGTTTAGGTTTTTAGCTCAACTTTATGTTTTTGGCACAATGTCACCCTCTAGAAGGGGTGAGATTGTGCCAAAGTTCATGCACTTCCAATAAAATTAGGTTTCATTGTAACTAAACCATCTCTACGGTAGTTGTTAATTGAACAATTTAGTATATATTGATAGGTTTGAAATCAACTTAGTTCCTAAATTGCGTGTATATTGAGCTAAAGAACAAAAACATGCGCTTTTTTGGCACAATCTCGCCGAGTAAGAGTATTACATGTTATGTTTTATGATAGATATCGAAACATTTGGGTTGAAGACCATCGTTGCACTAGACGCATAGGATGCAGTTTGAATGCAAAATGCATGTCATCGTAGATGATTAAATGCCTACCAACACGAAAGGTTGTAACATTAAATTTGAGTCCAAGAAACTGTCGTTGCTGTCACTCAATTCCTCCAGATATTCCGAAGGCAAAGTTACTTTAACAATTTTATTACGCTCTTATCACAACGGCTGCGCCATCTGCCATCATTGTTTGAAGCTGCGAATTCTATGTTATGCAAACTTTTATAATGTTTCCGGGATATTTTGAACAAGCGAAAGATAAGATTTACATTCATTTGTTTACTAAAAAGCAACGACATCAAATGAAATACTATTTGCATCGCTGCTATATCAACTGTCCAACGCCATCGCTTTGTTTGCCGTATGTACGGTAAGGCATAGTGAGTCTGCTGTGCTGTAGTGCCCGTCGCTCGTTATTGTGTACCAACGCAACTGTGTGGTGTGAACCATTGACTCTTCACGGCGCGGTGTTCGAGTTGCAAGCTTTTCTTTGATATTTTTTTTTGTTCGGATTGCGGATTAAAAGGAAAAAAAATAATTTGGGAGAGTAACCGTTTTTGGTTTTTCACGTTACCATGACCTGCAAGCGTTGTCAAAAAAGGTGTCCAAGGCTGATACCGTAGTCTGTCGTGGATATTGTGACACCACGTTCCATGCAATCTGTGTTAATGTTGATGTACCTCTTCGACAGAATCTAGAACAGTACCACAATAATCTGTTATGGTTATGCGACGGATGCGCGATGCTGTTTTCTAACGCTCATTTTCATGCGTCGTTGACTGGATTTGATGAAAAAGTTTCCGCTATGCCAACAGCTGTCCAATCTATGCAGGAGGAAATAGAAAAGCTGAACAGCAACATGAAAGTTTTGTCTGCTAAAGTAGATGGAATCCCCACTACACCTACACCATTCTCCTCGCCGAATCCTTGGCCCGCCATTCATCGATCAAATCGCGCTATGCAATCAGCTAAACGTCTCCGGGATTCCGATGGAAATTCGATTGATGATCCGATCAAGGTGGGAACAAAAGCGACTAGTGCAGTTTCTTCAATTCGCTTGGATCCCCGGCCCGAAGATGACCTAACATGGATCTACTTATCAGCTTTCCATCCGATCACGACAGAAAGGCAGAAAGCTTCATTTGTCTCTGAGTGCCTGGAACTGCCAGCAAACGTAAAACTGAAAGTGTTCAAGCTGGTCCCTAGAGGAAAGGATTTAAATTCGCTTAATTACGTCTCTTTTAAAATTGGATCAAGCGGGCGATTTAAAGAAAAAGCGCTATCTTGCGAATCATGGCCCGAACATATCCGGTTTCGGCAATTCGAAGACAATCGTGCAAAAAACTTACCGAGGGTGGTCAGTCTATCTCTAGCGGAATCCCCTGGAACGACAACTCCATCAGCTACGAGTTTGCCGAGCATGGAAGTAGAAGATCTACTGGTTTGCCAGGACGCACGCAATGAGGCATAATGGAAGCTCCTTCTGACCCCGTAACAACCTCGTCTTGTTCCTCAGTAAACTTTGCAAACAACGCTTGTTTATCTGATTGCTGCCATCTCAGTCGTCCTGTTCACGGTGGTTTGGAAGGAGTCTCCCAGCCTGCACTTCCAGGCAAGTATGCATGTAATACAAAATTTTCTCTCGTCGATGAGTTCAACATTTTTAGCCTCGTTCCGTCTACAAGTCCGTACAATAAACAATTAGTGGATCCTGATCGCAACGAGTCTCCTCTTCGTCCTACTCTACAACCGGGCCGCACTATGGAAGCTACCGGCTCTCCCAACCCAGTCGAGCTAATCGCAGCCTGCGCTCATCACAGTCGTCCCGGTCCTGCGGTTGGTCGTGGTGTGGGAGTCTTCCAATCCGTAGCCTCAGGCGAGTACCCTTGCAACTCAAGTAATGAACTTCCGGTACCTGATACTCCGATTTTTAGTTCGTCCAATATGCAATCAAGGCCGGACCTTGCGCGCGGTGATGCCAATGGTGATGTGCTCATCTACTACCAAAACACTGGAAGGATGAACTGCGACGTGAACGAGTACCTCCTGGCTGCGTCTGAGGGCTGCTACGATATCATTGTACTAACCGAAACCTGGCTCGACTCTCGAACTCTCTCGTGTCAAGTGTCTGGTCCCAAGTATGAAGTTTTTCGATGCGACCGTGAGCCCAGAATTAGTCGGAAGTTAAAGGGCGGTGGCGTGCTTGTCGCGGTTAATCAGAGACTGAAAGCAAAACTGATCGAAAATGATCAATGGAGCAGTATTGAGCAAGTGTGGGTGTGTATCGAGTTTATTAACTGCAGGTTGTTCCTGTGCGGAATTTACATCCCCTCCGATCGAGTACGAGACGAAGGTTTGATCGACGTTCACTCCCGCTCGGTTATGTCAGTGATCGACTTCGCAACAGCAACCGACGAGGTCATTATTATCGGTGATTTTAACCTACCAGGACTTATGGCAACCATCCAGTAATGGTTTTCTCCATCCGGATCCCAATCACTCCACTGTGCACAGATCAGCATTACGGCTTCTAGACTGCTACAGTTCTGCCATTTTGCGACAGATCAACCACGTAACCAACGAGAACATTCGCTCTCTGGATCTCTGCTTCAGCAGCGCACAGGATGTTGCTCCAGTCGTTTCGCTCGCTCCGTCGCCACTAGTTAAGCAAGTGAGGCATCACCCTCCACTAGTGCTTACCCTCAGCAATCACCACTCGAATCTAACAAAAACTATCCCCTCTGTTTCGTATGACTTTCGAAATGCTGATCACCGAAGCATTGCCGAATTCTTCGCCACTATCAACTGGTTTGATGTTCTCGACGGAAACGATACCGGCTACACCGCCTTGACTCTTTCGCACATCGACTCAACATCGACGAAGAAATGATCTCTCGAGCCGCATTAACGTTAAAATCATCGACTAAATCCGGCCCAGATGGTATTCCGTCTGTGTTTCTAAAGAACCACATTGAAGACCTGTTAATCCCTCTCCGACTCGTGTTTGGTCTATCCATCAGAAGCGGAGTATTTCCGCTTGCATGGAAAATCGCCCAAATGTTCCCTGTGCATAAAAAAGGGGATCGGAAAGATGTCAACAACTTCCGAGGAATTTCGTCATTGTGTGCCATTTCCAAGTTATTTGAGCTTGTAGTCATGACTCCGCTGCTGTCGCACTGTAAACATTACTTGAGTGACGACCAACATGGATTCATCGCAGGCAGATCAACCACTACAAATCTCCTTTGTCTCACAACATATGTTGCCGAAAGTCTAGCGGATCGTGCTCAAACGGATGTCATTTATACTGATTTGTCTGCGGCGTTTGACAAAATCAATCATGCTATTGCGATTGCTAAATTGGAAAGACGGTATCAGCGGCAGTATGTTGCGTTGGTTCAGTTCGTCATTTTTAACTACAAGCTACGCGGTACAGAAATCCAACGTGTCGACCAGGTAAAGGATCTCGGCGTTATTTTAGATAGCCAGTTATCGTTTAAACGGCATATTTCTTACATTGTGGACAAGGCATCCAGAACATGAGGATTCGTCTTCCGCATCGCTAAGAGCTTCACTGACGTCTATTGCCTCAAGGCATTATACTGTGCACTCGTCCGTTCGACTCTTGAGTACGGTTCCGTTGTCTGGCATCCATATTACCAAAACGGGATGCAAAGGATTGAATCAGTTCAATGCCGCTTCTTACGCTTTGCTCTCCGTCGTCTACCATGGCGGAATCCGTTCCAGTTGCCGAGTTATGAAAGTCGATGCCGATTAATACACTTGGCGACACTATTGACACGAAGGAACATCGCAAGAGCTCTGTTTGCTGTCGACACGTTGCAGGGAAGAATTGATTGTCCTGCTATTCTTGGGGCGATTGATCTAAACGTGCGTCCCAGGGCACTGTGGAACAACTCAATGCTGAGGGTACCTTTTCAACGCGCCAACTACGGACGAAACAGCTCATTGACTGGTAGTTTTCAATCGGGTTGCATTCGCTTTTGATTTTAATTTGTCACGTGAAACGGTCCGTGGTAATTTCTCTAAGTTTTTTTCAACAAATGACGACTAAGAAAATTGTTAGTGTTTGTAATTGTAATTTCTTGACTGTGATTGTTATTAGATTAAGCTACTTATCCATCATTGGGACTACAGTCTGTTGATGTCGACTTAATAAATAAAAACCTGATTTAATCCACCTATTGGTGAAAGCAACCTTTGTTATACGGTCTTACTTGCTATTTGAGATAGAAATCGACACGTCTTCGGAACATAATTCATCTATTAGTTAACGTTGCATTGTGCGTTGGTTTACATAAAAATTTTGGAATTTGAATAAGCAAATTACAAATTTTGATAGTTTTTTCTCTCATGAAATTGCTGAGTAAGTTGTTACTAATGTGGGTAAGTGTAAGTGAAAGTAAGTTGTAAGAAGAAATATTATTCTTTAACATATACATTGCGTAGTAAAGATCAAGTTTATAGGTTTTTGAACTATGCATAACTATGCATCAATAAGGTTTTCTTGAAAAAATTTCATCAATTTTTATTAACCTTCGGTTACTCACGCTGTTGTATTCTGAATAACATGTGTAGGTTTTTGAATGCCATATTTACGGATTACCTACGAATGGCCGAAACACAAATGGCCGAATCACGAATGGCCGAAACGCAAATGGCCGAAATAACGGATGGCATAATTTACCAAATGGCCGAATCACGAATGGCCGAATCACAAATGGCCGAAACACGAATGGCCGAATGTCATATTCGACCGAAAATATTCATAGCCTTCAACCTGCGCAAACCTTGGGTACATGCTGTCCTTACTCGCTACCGCTCGTTCGGACTTAACTAAGGGATAATCCCTAATAGACAGTAAACCTAGGAAAACGCATGCACCTAAATAGTAGTAGTTTCTGCGGGGGGGCTGCCCCCCCGCAGTGGCCGGCGCTTCCGACGGCGGGTCACCGGCGCACACTCGCGGCCTACGGCCGTCTCGCCCTGAATCATCCAAGAAACATTTGCTACTAACACGGTAAATACGTCTCGCACCTTATAATGAAGATGTATTTATAACCAAGAAATATGAGGTAAAAACCAGTATGAAAATTATCTTCCGTAGATATATGCTTATATTATAATTGTAATCTTATTCTTACTGTCATGGATTTTCATAAAGAAGTAAATGCAGTAAACTACAAGTTTATTACCCTATTACTAAAGCGGCCGAAACATTTCATTCAATATCCCGCCGTGTCCATCTTTGTTGACCGCACATAGCAAAGCCAACAGTTGTGTCCATTGTTGTTGAACACGGTTTGCTTTCCGCACGGTAGTTGGTAGTTGTCCTGTGAAAAATGAGTGCATCCGGCGATTCATCCGATGTTGCTGGTTTCAACAACGAAGAAAGTGCGCCAGTCGTTAAAATTGTGTTGTCGCAGAGAGGAAAACCGATGCTTTCCATTGATGGGATACTATTCAATAAAAACAAGTAGAAGCGGAATGCATCTTATGCTTTTTTCATTTCACCCAAAATATAATAAAACAATTAAATTTACGCGGACTAAAACAACATTACTCGACCAACACAGACATATTCATGGCGGTAAAACGGCTGCAGGTTTGTTGATAAAGTACTTTTATTTGATGTTTTTATAATGTAATAAAAAATCTAGGCTTTGTCTTTTCTGTCGCAAAATCGGATACAGGAGGCGTACGACGCGATGGAAGAAACGATGCTTGAAGAATTGGAGAATTGCCTTACATATTTTCGGAATACTTACATAAGTGGGAGGAACCGGAACAACAGGCCATTGTTTCACCCCACTCTGTGGTCAAATTTTAAGCCGTCATTGACAAGCTACCGCGGACCACAAACAGCTTGGAAGCATTGCATCAACGATGGACAACCATTGTTGGTTTCCATCACCTGTCAATGACCACGATCATCACTGAGCTGCGGGTGGAGCAAAAGGCGATAAATGGGAACATCCTTAGAATTCTTCAGGGGGATGTTCCGAATTCGCGCCGAGAAATAGACGAAAAAATCTACTCGAAATGTGTTAATGCTCACAAAATGAGCAGCAAAAATTTTGTGGACGCAGTTGCGCAGTTCTGAACACATTTTGCATATTGTCAATTCAAAACAAATTTCGTATGCGGCTCTGGAGCTCCAAAAGCAAAGGCCGTCTACAGACGGCCTTACCCGTTAGAGGGTTAAGCGCTAAACAAAGGCGTTCGTAAAGCATGTTTTATTTGTTTAATAGTAGTAGTTTGTTTTTTGTTTGATTAAAGTTATTTGTTAACTAATTGCCAATTCATGGTTTTTTATTGAATAGTTATTTAGGCATTCCGATTTCGGCCTTTCGTGATTCGGCCATTCGTGATTCGGCCTTTCGTGATTCGGCCATTCGTGATTCGGCCTTCTGTGACTGTTATTGAAATTCGGCCATTTGGATTTCGGCTATTCGTGATTCGGCCATTTGTGTTTCGGCCATTCGGTACCAGCCCATATTTACCAATCGCTGTTTAACTAACGTATGTAAAAATGTTCAGCAAAATGTCTGAATTATTCAATGCAATAATACTTTAAATTGTTAGGAAAATAGATCAGCATAAACCGAGAGCACAGAAACGAAGCAAGCAGCATGTGAGGTGTAAAGGTTGCCACCAGGTTTTCCCGAAAATCTGGCGAACACGAATAAAAGTGTCTGGCAAAAATCTGGTGGTAAATTAGTCCGATGGGGAGGCGTTTTCCTGAAAAAATCTTGCTCGTTTTGCTCACCGTAGATGCAAAATTTTGTCCAAAATTAGAAGTGATGACCTTTTTGCAAGACGGAGGATCGAAAATCTGGCACATTGCCAAATATCTGGAAGGTTTTAAGCTTTGTCTGTTGGTCTGGCGCGCAATCAAAAATCTGGCAAAATCCAGATTTATCTGGCATACTGGCAACCGTGGGTGTACCGCTATTGGCCCCAAACTGGAATTTTTTCACGTTACTTCATATGGAAAAATGATGTCTGTATGTAGCAAAACTATCAGCAAATGTAAAATATTTAAAATGTATCCGTCAGTTGGTAGTCGAGTAATTCGGGGTTAAAATCAGGGTATTTTTATAATCAAAGTTCTATAGTTCCTAAACAAGCAAACATAGAGGTATACTATTTTCAGCAAAGTTGTGTATTTTTACTATTTGTATAACTTTGTAACACATGAAAAAGTCATACAACAATTACAAAAAGAGCTAAAATAGAAAAACTGATTTTACAAATACAGAAACAATAAATAAGATTTCTCTGTCTTCGCTTCTATCTCAGGTTACAGTCTTCAGCAAAATTTCTTGTAATAATAGGCTCTAAAACTTTGCAGAACATATCAATGTGTTATATTGAAACTGAAAAAAAAATTTTTTTTTCACTTTTAGGGGGATTAATCCAAATTTAAATTGCACCAGATGATAGAGCATTCAATTTCAAGAAACTCTTCCAAAGGTTCGATAAACTTAAAAACAAGTTTTCCTAGTCAAAACTCTAGTGCACACGTTTTCTTTGGTTTGGGGCTATTGTGCGCGCGAGTAACTGTGTTGCAAAAGTTGGCGCGAGCGTTCGAGGATTGATATCTTTTGACCGGTAAAACCAATGGATCATTGAAAAAGCTAAAAAATTTCACAGATGGCTCCAGCATAGACATGTTCTGTCAAACACACTCGACGAACATCTATGACCGACTGTCAAACTGCCTTGCAATCTGATTGGTCCACCTAAAAAAACCGGTTCAAATTAACCGTTATCAACCGTCAACAACAACGGAACGGCAAGAAATTATGACGTGTAATCTGTATCAGCCTTAAAGTTTACTCTAAATATGCCACGTGGGGCTTTAGTGTCCATCTAGCGGTAAGCACGAGCAAAAGCTACCTACAATGATCCATTCTTATGAAATTTTGCATATATATTCGTAGTGTCAAAACCTCTCGTTTGATATTAAAATAATTGAAATTAGGTAAATTATCTTGGTTAAATAAATGGTTCATTATAAATTATTGTTAATTTTGGTGTGGTGTATACGATTGCTCATAACTTTCAAATTAAACGTCCAATCCAAAAATCATTCAATAGTGATCTATCCGGCTATATTATCTGCCAAATAAAACTAATAGCGTATAAATCGGTTTGGCCATCTCTGAGAAACAGGCGATCATTTGAACCTTATCAAAAATGGTTTTTTAAAGCTAACTTTTAAACTGCTTGTCCGTTTTCAATAAAACTTGGTAAAAAGTTTAGTAGCAAGAGCTTTCGTTTGGTACTAAGATCGCTAAAATTGGTTGCGTAGTTCAGGACAAACGCGTGTCACGTAGTTTTCACATTTTTGCTTATAACTTTTAAACGAAACGTCGGACCGCAAAGCAATTCAATAGTGATATACTAGACAATAATACCTTTCAAACAAAAGTAAAAGCGATCAAATCGGTTCAGCCATCTTCGAGAAACAGGCGATAGAAAATGAGCTGCACACACACACATACCCACATACACACATACACACACACACACAGACATTGCTCAGTTCGTCGAGCTCTATCGATTGGTATATGTGATTCGGCCCTACGGGCCTCGGATCAATTTCGTGTTTTTCGACCAATTTCTAAACCTTTGTTATATAGTATAACAAAGGTAAAAAATAAATAAATAAACACCGCAGCGAACAAACGAATACAAATGTTCCCCTTGCAAATTTTGAATATCGTTTCTTCCTAGCGTTTCGTTTTCGCAACGCAAAGCTTAAAACCTATGTTAAAATTACAAAAGTCATCAAAATTATGAAACAAAGTTTTTTTTTGGCAAGCAACCGATTCTTACTAACATTGATTAATAGGCCAGGCACTAAAAGAGGTAAAATGGAGTTTAATGAGTATTTTTCCTTAACTGCCTGAAAAATAGCAAAACCTGTTGTTTTGTCACAGCTATAATTATGTTACATGTAACATCTGAGCTTTGAGCAAAAACAGATCGATGAGATTTTTTTCCAATCTTTCTTTGTTTCTCAGGGTCCAACTTGAAAAAATACCGCAAAGATCAATACTATTCTTGATCTTACACACCGTACCCCCAAACGCACTGCAAGCTTCAACTTCCCACCTCAAACTGCTAAACGTGTCCGAGTTGGTGCCAGTGGCGAAGCAGTAATGCGTAGCCAGCAGCGCACTGAGTTTATGGGTAACAAAGAGGTCGATGCCAATATAATAGTGCCGCTCGCTCGAGAGGAGACAAAATGCTGGCTGTATCTATCGAAATTTGATCCACGAGCCACCGTGGAAGAAATTTCGAACTTAGTGCGCAGCAATTTGGAAAATGAACCGGAATCCGCAATTGATATCGTTAAACTTGTTCCTCGGGATAGAAGACTGGAAGAGCTTAGCTATGTGTCTTTCAAGGTTGGAATTGGATCGGAATATATAGAAAAAGCTATGTCTGCCTCATCTTGGCAGAAGGGTATTTATTTCCGTGAGTTTGAATTCACTCGCGGGACTCAGCCGAAATTATTTCCTATTCCCCCGCCAAGCCAGCCAAACGAGTAATCCCCGATATTCTGCTTCGCCTCGTTTTTTACCGTTACTTAATGATTTCACTCGTCCAGAAGTGTATAACTGTTGCTTGCGTGATTCATCTGTTAAACAAAATTGCTATCAGTATCAGAAAAATGAAATAAGCCTGCACATATATTACCAGAATATGAATAGTATCCGAAGCAGTAGCCGGCTCGAAGCTGTCTTCATGTCCGCACTGGAGCGTGATTTCGATGTTTATGCTTTCTGTGAAACAAATTTAAATGAATCAATTCAAAATTCGTTTGTGTTTCCACAATCGTTTGTAGTTTACCGTTGCGATAGATCCTCATCGAATTCTGATAAAACCAGCGGCGGTGGTGTACTGATTGCTGTTAATCAGAAGTTTTATAGTAACATTATTTTCGAATCGTCCTGCAATGAGGAAATTACCGTTAAAATTCGATTGAACAAAATTGAAATTATTCTTTGTTGTGTATACATACCTCCTGATTCGCATTTTGGTCGCTATGCATCATACGTAGAAAGCATCCGCAATATTGTAGATTCATCGTCACCTGAAAGCAAAATTGTTGTCGTGGGTGATTTCAATCTTAAAAACACAACTTGGTGCCGTGAAACTGAAAAGGATTTGCATTTCTTACCTTATCAAGTACGTCAGCTAGAAGAAGAACTGTTCGTTGATTCGATGGCTGCTTGTGGCTTTTTCCAAATTTGCGGTATCCCGAATTAAAACAACAGATTTCTCGATTTGTTGTTTACAACAGACGATGAGTGCTGTCGTATTGAGGTGAGTGATCCGCTGATCAAGACAAGTGCATCATAATGCTATGTCAATTGACGTTACTTTTACTGAGTTGCCTATGGCATCTAATGATGTTGTCGCACACTCCGATAAAGCGATAAAGGTTTTAGACACTCGCCTAATCGACGATGCTGAGTGCACGGATTACCGAGGAATTACAAGATCTAGACTGGCGCGGCGTATTTATTTCTAACGATGCTTTTAATAGGGACGATATGAAACCTCACGTTGCTTCTATGTTGGATTTTCTACGGAAATTTTCCGTTTTGAATATAATTGATGGTGATACGTGGAATACCGAAACAGCACTTGACTACAATGCGATTGTGTTTTATTATATTACTAGCTGACCCGACAAACTTCGTATTGCCACAAATTAACCTGTGTTGTACATAAATCATGAATCTCGGATGATCTTTGTCACTTCTCGAGTTTTGCAAGCCCCCCAGTGGGCGGCGCTTCCGACGGCGGGTCACCGGCAACACTCGCGACCGGCTCGTCCTGAATGATCTAGTGTTACTATATATAGTTTTTGTGGTCTTGTAATTGACTAATGTTTTATGGAAGAGTCTCGAATTTCTCGAGTTGGATTAGTTTTTGAGTTTCGCTAAAATTTCTGATTTATTTGTATGAGAGTCCATATCCCCCTACCACAGGGGTGAGAGGTCTCTAACTATCATAAAATAAATTCAAGACTCAAAAATCTCCTACATGCTAAATTTGGTTCCATTTGCTTGATTAGTACTCAAATTATAAGGAAATTTGTATTTCATTTGTATGGGAGCCCACCCTCTTAAAAGGGAAAGGGGTCGTAATACACCACAGAAAAAAAAATTCTGCCATCTAAAACTCTCACATGCCAAATTTGGTTCCATTTGCTTGATTAGTTCTAAAGTTATGAGCAAATTTGTATTTCGTTTGAATGGGAGCCCCCCCCCTCCTAAAAAGGTAAGAAGTCCTAATTCATCATGGGAAAAATGGTTGCTTCCAAAAACACCCACATGCCAAATATGGTTCCATTTGCTTGATTAGTTCTCGAATTATGAGGAAATTTGTATTTCATTTGTGTAGAAGCCCCCCCTCTTGAAGTGTGGAAGGATCCTAATTCACCGTAGAAAATATTTTTGCCTCCAAAAACCTCCACATGCCGAATTTGGTTCTATTTGCTTGATTAGTTCTCGAGTTATGGGGAAATTTGTATTTCATTTGTATTGGAGCCCCCCCTCCTAATGTGGGAAGAGGTCCTAATTCATCACAGAAAAAATTCTTGCCTCCAAAAACACCTACACGCCAAATTTGGTTCCATTTGCTGGATTAGTTCTCGAGTTATGAGGAAATTTGTATTTCGTTTGTATAGGACCCCCCCTCATAAAGTGGGGAGGGGTCCCAATTCATCATTGAAAAAAAATTGTCAACAAAAACACATACATGCCAAATTTGGTTCAATTCGCTTGATTAGTTCTCGAGTTATGAGGAAATTTGTATTTCATTTGTACAGGAGCCCCTCCTCTTAAAGTGGGGAGGGGTCCTAATTCACCATAGAAAATTTTCTTGCTCTCGAAAACCTTCACATGCCAAATTTGGTTGCATTTGCTTGATTAGTTCTCGAGTTATGAGGAAATTTGTATGGAAGTCCCCCCTCTTAAAGGGGAAAGGAGTTATAATTCCTCTTATAAAGAGGGGAGGGGTCTCAATTCACCATAGAATAAATTCTTGTCATCAAAAAAAACACCCACATGCCAAATGTTGTTCTATTTGCTTGATTAGTTCTCGAGTTAGGAGGAAATTTGTATTTCATTTGTACAGGAGCCCCCCCCTCTTAGAGTGGGGAGGGGTCCTAATTCACCGTAGAAAATTTTCTTGCCCTCGAAAACCTTCACATGCCAAAGTTGGTTCCATTTGCTTGATTAGTTCTCGAGTTATGAGGAAATTTGTATGGAAGCCCCCCCTCTTAAAGGGGAGAGGAGTTACAATTCCCCTTATAAAGAGGGAGGGGTCTCAATTTACCATAGAATAAATTCTTGTCACCGAAAACACCCACATGCCAAATTTGGTTCTATTTGCTTGATTAGTTCTCGAGTTATGAGGAAATTTGTATTTCATTTGTATAGGAGCCCCCCCTCCTAAAGTGGGAAGAGGTTCTTATTCATCATAGAAAACATTCTTGCCTCCAAAAACACCTACATGCCAAATTTGGTTCCATTTGCTGGATTAGCTCTCGAGTTATAAGGAAATTTGTATTTCGTTTGTATAGGAGCCCCCCCCCCCCTCTTAAAGTAGGGAGGGGTCCCAATTCATCATAGAAAAAAATTTTGTCTTCAAAAACACTACTACTTACTTAGGTGGCTTGCCGTCCTAAGACAAAGCCTGTTGAACAAAATTTCTCCATGTAACTCGGTTGAGGGCTACCGCTCTCCAATTCCTCGGACACCGAGTACTCTCCGCCAGATCTCGCTCCACCTGGTCTAACCATCTTGCTCGCTGCGCTCCTGGTCGTCTTGTTCCTACCGGATTTGAGGCGAACACCATCTTTGCAGGGTAGTTGTCCGGCATTCTTGCAACATGCCCTGCCCATCGCATCCGTCCAGCTTTAGCCACCTTCTGGATACTGGGTTCGCCATAGAGCTGTGCGAGTTCATGGTTCATCCTCCGCCTCCATACTCCGTTCTCCTGTACGCCGCCGAAGATCGTTCTTAGCACTCGTCGTTCGAAAACTCCGAGCACTCGCAGGTCCTCCTCGAGCATTGTCCATGTTTCATGCCCGTAGAGAACAACCGGTCTAATAAGCGTCTTGTACAGGGTGCACTTTGTACGGGGACTTAGTCTGCTCGACCGCAATTGCTTGTGGAGCCCATAGTAAGCACGACTTCCGCTGATAATACGCCTCCGAATCTCACGGCTGGTATCATTATCCGCCGTTACCAGTGAGCCAAGGTAGACAAATTCATCGACTACCTCAAACTCATCGCCGTCGATCAATATACTACTGCCCAAGCGGTGTCGTTCGGCCTCGGTTCCGCTGGCCAGCATGTACTTTGTTTTAGACGTATTTACCTTTAACCCAATCTTTTCTGCTTCGCGCTTTAGTCTGGTGTACTGTTCAGCCACCGCCACAGATGTTCTGCCGATAATATCCATGTCATCGGCAAAGCAGACGAATTGACTAGATTTGTTGAATATCGTGCCCCGCGTGTTGATATCCGCTCGGTTCATAACACCTTGTAGCGCTATGTTGAACAGCAGGCATGAAAGACCATCACCTTGACGAAGCCCTCTGTGTGATTCGAATGAACTTGACAATCCACCCGAAATCCGAACACAGCACTGCGTACCATCCATCGTAGATTTAATCAGTTTGATGAGCTTCCTGGGGAAGCTGTTCTCGTCCATGATTTTCCATAGCTCTTTCCGGTCGATGGTATCATATGCGGCTTTGAAGTCAACGAATAAATGATGCGTGGGAACTCTGTATTCACGGCCCTTTTGGAGGATTTGCCGCAGTGTAAATATTTGATCCGTTGTAGACCGACCTTCGACGAAGCCGGCTTGATAAGTTCCCACAAATCTACTCGCAATTGGTGATAGACGGCGGAAAATGATTTGGGACAGCACTTTATAAGCGGCATTGAGAACGGTGATCGCTCGATAGTTCTCACAGTCCAACTTGTCGCCCTTTTTGTAGATCGGGCAGATAACCCCATCTTTCCACTCCTCCGGTAGCTGTTCCGTATCCCAAATTCTAACAATTAGTCGGTGTAGACAAACGGCCAGCTTTTCTGGTCCCATTTTAATAAGCTCCGCTCCGATGCCATCTTTTCCAGCTGACTTGTTGTTCTTTAGCTGCATGATGGCCTCCTTAACTTCGCCTATCGTTGGGGCTGGCACCTCTTCCCCGTTTGCTGCACCGTCGAAATCGCTTTTCCCGCCGCCATGGTTTTCCGCCTGGGCGCCATTCAGGTGTTCGTCGAAGTGCTGCTTCCACCTATCCGTCACCTCACGATCGTCCGTCAGAATACTGCCAGTTTTATCCCGACACATTTCGGCTCGCGGCACAAAGCCTTTGCGGGATCCGTTCAGTTTCTGGTAGAACTTCCGCGTTTCCTGAGAACGATGCAGCCGCTCCAACTCCGCATATTCCTGCTCTTCCAGGTTGCGCTTTTTCTCCCGAAAGATTTGGTTTCGCTGCATCTTCTTCTGTTTGTGTCTTTCCACGTTCTGACGTGTGGCACTGCGCATCTTGGCCGCCCGCGCAGCGTTCTCCTCATCCATCACCCTCCTACATTCATCGTCAAACCAATCGTTCCGCTGATTCCGGGCCACATGCCCGATGGAGCTCTCCGCTACACTGCTGATGGCTGTTTTGATAGTGTTCCAACAGTCCTCGAGAGGGGCTTCGTCCAGCTCGTCCTCTTCCGGCAGTGCAGCTTCGAGTGAATGCGCGTAGTTTGCGGCGACGTCTGGCTGCTTCAGCCGCGCGAGATCTAACCGAGGCTGGCGTCGGTACCGAATGTTGTTCACAACGGAGAGTCTTGGGCGCATCTTAACCATCACTAGGTAGTGGTCCGAGTCAACGTTAGCGCTTCGATAGGATCTGACGTCGATAATGTCTGAGAAGTGCCGACTGTCGATCAAAACGTGGTCGATCTGTGATTCTGTCTGATTTGGTGACCTCCAGGTGTACTTATGGTGGATTCTGTGCTGGAAAAAGGTACTACGTACGGCCATATTCTTGGAGGCGGCAAAGTCGATAAGTCTTAGGCCCATTTCATTGGTTCGCTGGTGTGCACTGAACCTTCCAATCACCGGTTTGTATTCCTCCTCCTGGCCGACCTGAGCATTGAAATCCCCGATGACGATCTTGATATCATGTTTTGGGCAGCGGTCGTATTCACTCTCCAACTGCGCGTAGAATTCATCCTTGTCGTCATCGGTACTTCTGAGGTGAGGGCTGTGCACGTTGATGATGCTTATGTTGAAGAATCGGCCCTTGATTCTCTTCAAAAACACAGACATGCCAAATTTGGTTCCATTTGCTTGATTAGTTCTCGAGGTATGAGGAAATTGGTATTTCATTTGTACAGGAGCCCCCCCTCTTAAAGTGAGGAGGGGTCCTAATTCAACATAGAAAATTTTCTTGCCCTCGAAAACCTTCACATGCCAAATTTGGTTCCATTTGCTTGATTAGTTCTCGAGTTATGAGGAAATTTGTATGGAACCCCCCCCCCCTCTTAAAGCGGAGAGGAGTTATAATTCCCCTCATAAAGAGGGGAGGGGTCTCAAATTACCCTAGAATAAATTCTTGTCACCGAAAACACCCACATGCCAAATTTGGTTCTATTTGCTTGATTAGTTCTCGAGTTATGCAGAAATTTGTGTTTCATTTGTATGGGAGCCCCCCCTCTTAGTGAGGGAGGGGTCTCTAACCATCACTAAAACCTTTCCTGGCCCCAAAAACCTCTACATGCAAATTTTCACGCCGATTGGTTCAGTAGTTTTTGATTCTATAAGGAACACAGGACAGACAGACAGACAGACAGAAATCCTTCTTTATAGGTATAGATATACGGCATATTATCACGCAATTGCCCAGATAACACAAAATCGTAATAGAAAGTTCACATTAAATCGTTTTCATGTCAATTTGACATTGGAATTGTATAATGATTAGAGTATGTCAAATCGAAGTGAACAATAAGTTGTTTTGCAGTCGTGCGTGTCTTCATATACAATTCATGACTGTGAATTATAAAGCAGTATAGACGGTTGCAATATTTGATTATATCTTAATCATATATTCAGGAGTATTAAGTTGCGTGTTATAAAAACTACGCAAAATAGAATTACAAATAATTGTCAACATTTTCGCACGTATATCGCCTCCACTTTGGTACATATATGTTCTTATATGGCGTGAAATATAACTTTTTCGTTCAGATATGATTTCGTATATCTCAGTTGCAATCGAGATATACAAACCAAATGGTTTACTGGGTGCCGTGTAAGAAACGTGAAAGACAACCGCAAATATCCGGTATGGTTCGATTATGAAACGATAGAATTGCTTAGGGAAAAAAGAAGCTCTACAACAACAAACGACGGACGCGGTATGTAGCTGATGAAATTGCGTATAATCGGACAAGAGACAACTTCAAAGAAAGAAACCGATTACTGCACCGCTCGTATTTAGACGGGCTACAAAGAAATATCCAGTCTAACCCAAAATGTTTCTGGAATTTCATAAACAGCAAACGGAAAGACAAAGGTGTTCCTGTAAACGTTGTTCTAAATAACAGGAAAAGTGAAAATGTTCAAGACACCGTCGATTTGTTTGCTGATTTCTTTAAAGTATCTACGACCGTGAAACCGTTACCAATGTCTCTGAATTTGTCGCACCCAACATGAGCATGCCTGTAATCAATTTAGATATCGAAACAATTTGTAATAAAATAAAATCGCTAGATGAATCAAAAGGACCTGGACCGGATGGGATGCCTTGGTCCGATTTTAGTTCCATAAATTTTCCATATATCAAAATAAAATTTTCTACTAATGTTTTTGCTATAACGTTTGCTTCTTTTGTGGGAATTGGTAACAAAACTATGTATTTTGTGAGTTCACACTGTATTGTTACAGCGTATCTATTGTTGTGATTCGATTTTGGAAGTGGTCCTATCGTGTCGATAGCAACTACTTCGAATGGTTTAGAGGGTGTATTTGTGATTGTAGCACGTTCTTTTGTATGTTTTGTTATTTTGTTCAATTTGCACAATTCACAGGCCCTTATGAATTGTGAAATAGATTTTTTCATTTGCCGCCATGTATATATTTCACGCAGCTTGAGGTATAGTCTATTTTGACCAATATGTCCTCCTGTAGGCGTTTCATGATGCCTTTTTAAAATTTCTTTAATTTTGCAAACATCACGAATGAATATTGCTGGTTTGTATATTATTATTTGTACGCTTTTTAACGTTTTGTTACTCATTTCTTTGAGTACTTCCATGGGTATAATTTTAAATATTTCGTCATCTTGTGACAGCGCTATTTTGTTTATTTTCATTGTTTTCATATATTCTTCGATTTTTGAAAGAGCAAAAATAATGTTTTGACTTTCATTATATCTTTGTATGTTAAATTGGTAACGAATTATCTGTTCGTCTTTTCTTCTTATTTCTCGCGCTTTTATATCGATTGAAAATTCGATGTTGTAATTGTCGACTTTTGTAAGTAATTTTGCTAGCTTTTTGGTTTCTGATTGATTTTCGGTGGTGTACATCGCAAGGTGATCAATCTTGGATTCACACTCTTTAATATTTGTATTCAATTTTGATTTTTGATTACGTGTCATTGATCTAGTGTTTATCATAAATATTGAATTTTGTTTCAGCTCATCAGAGGTAATTACTACACGTGATAACGCGTCCGCTCCCACGTTGTCCTTTCCCTTGATGTACCGTATTTCAAAATCAAATTCGCACAGGTCTAAACGCATTCTTGTTAGTTTCGATGTTGGATCTTTCATTCCAAACAGAAATACAAGTGGTCTATGATCTGTTTTCACTATAAATTTTCGCCCATAAAGATAAGACTTAAAGTAATTGACTGCCCAATGGATTGCTGTCAATTCTTTCAAAATTACTGCCTTATTCTTTTCACCTTGAGTAAATGTTTTACTCGCGAAAGCAATTGGAAGTTCATCGCCGTTTATGTCTTGCGACAAAACTGCTCCACAACCTACGTCTGAGGCGTCGGTTGTTAAAATAAATTGTTTCGAGAAGTCTGGAAATTGAAGAATATGTGGTGACATCAAATAACTTTTTAATTTTTCAAACGCTGTTTGACATTGTGGTGACCAAATAAATTGTTGTTTTTTCTTCAGAAGTTGGTTTAATGGATGTGCTAAAACTGCAAAATTTGGGACAAATTTACGGTAGTAGTTGCAAAATGCGACGAAACGTCTAATTTCGTCACTATTTTTCGGAATTGGGTAATTTTTTATAGTTTCGTATTTTGAACTATCTGGAAGAATGCCTTTGTCAGTTATTTTGTGTCCTAAATATATGACTTCATTGCTAAAAAACTTACACTTTCTCGCGTTTAATTTTAAATTATATTTTCTTAGTCTATCAAAGACTTTAGATAAATTTATCAAATGGTGTTTCATTGAACATCCAGTTACAATAATATCGTCAATATATACGAAAGCTAATTCTGGCGTCAAACCTGCCATAGCTATCGTTATCATTCGTTGAAAACTATTCGGGCTAATATTAAGTCCGAATGGCAATCGTGTAAATTGAAAATGACCTGACTGGGTCGAAAATGAAGTAAATTTTCTGGAATTTTTGCTGAGGGATATCTGATGAAATCCTGACATCAGATCCAGTGTGCTGAAGAATTTTGCCCTACCAAGTTGATCTAAAATGTAGTCTATCCTTGGTAACGGGTACTTGTCTGCTAAGACTTTTCGATTTAGTTGTCTGAAATCTACAACTAATCTCCATTTTTTCGTATTATCGTCACTCTTTTTCGGTACCAACAAAATTGGATTGTTGTACGGTGACACTGATGGTTCAATAATGTTTTCTTTTAACATTTTATCTACTTGACGTTCAATTTCGTCTTTTTGAGAATGAATGGTTTTGTAATTTGGGATATAAACTGGGGCGTTGTCCGTCAGATTTATATTTTGTTCATAGAAGTTGTTTACTGAGAGAGATTCGTCCGGTAAACAGAAAATATCGGCATAGTTGCCTATAAGTTTTTTAAATTCTTCGTCTGCATAAGACGGTACATTTGACATATCTATATTATTTATTATTTCATTATTTCTTAGTTTTTTATTGCTAGCAATATTTTTAATTGTTGGGCTAGTATAGTTGCTTAAAGGTTCTAATTTTAATTTATCGTTAAAGACCTTAAGTGGTATATTTACAGTTTGGTCTGTAGTATTTAAAATTTTTACATAGGTATTATTTGGAGATACGATGACACTTCCACAGAATACTCCTGAAGTTATTTCTTGTGAAGCTATCACCATATCTTCTTGTAGTTGAAGGTTGTGAATTTGTTTGATTACTTCGCACCTTGGTGGTATAATATAGTTTTCGTTTAGTGTATCCTCTATTGATAATGATACACTAACGTTGTTTATGGTTAAATTTAATAACCAACATTCGTAATCGATGATGCACTTGTGGGATGATAGGAAATCTCTCCCTAAAATGCCATCTGTCATAATTGGAAAATCGGTATCTACGATGTGAAATGAATGGTTTGTGGTTAGTCCGTTTCCAAAATGTAAGTCGGTTTTTGTTGAAGCTAAAGTTTCAGTTGTTTGATTTGTAATACCTGTTAGTTGGATTTTGTTGTTTGGGTTTATGATTTGTGTTCTAACAATTTTATCTACTTTTATGACGGATATGTCGGCTCCGGAATCTACTAGAAATTTGCACAATGAATTTGTCATTTGCACGTAAACTTTTATGAAGTTTGCCGCACTAATGTTCATTGTGTAAATCGTGCTCCTAAAAAATTTTGTAGCTGTGAATTATTGGTTTGTTGTGTTGCTGGTGGTGGTTCAATTGCCTGTTGCCCTGGCGTGACGACGTAGATTCTATCGTCACGTTGGCGGAAATTGTTTCTCGTTTGGTAATTATTGTGATTCTGAGGGCGATAATTATTATATCCTCCTCTTCCTCTTTGTGAGTTTTGAAAATTGTTGTTATTATGTTTATTGTGGTAATTGTATCTCCCGCCTCTACTAGCATAATTGCTAAAATTTCCTCTTCCTCTTGGGGAAGAATTGTATCGATTTGTATAGTGATTTTCGACAGGGCGATTAAATCCTCCTCTGCCGTTTGTTCTATATTGCGTTGTGAAAATTCTATTTGTGTTTTCATCTGTTGGGTTTGTGTCCGAGTAGGCTAACACCTTTCGAACAGCTTCATTTATGTCAGTAAAGTTATTTGCCTTTAGGATTGTCTTTAATTCGTTTGTTTTGGCTCCCTTCACTAAGGCATCAACTCCCGGTTTTACAGCTAATTCGTTAGCTGTTGCTTCTGGTACTCCTTGTTCCAGATATATGAATTTTAGTTTTTGCGTGAGGGTTTCCACCTCATCGCAAAATTCGTTAGTTTGTTTATTTTTTGTAGTTACTGATTTAATTTTTCCCAAAACAAAACGGTGTCAGCTGATTCCTTCCGTTTGCACCTATTTTTCAGGTCGTTTGTTAATTCTGCAAACGATCCTATATTCGCGGGAAGGCCTTGGCGCGCCTTTCCGGTTAACCTAATTTTTACAAATTTCAGTGCTGTTTGTACCTGGTCTGCTGGTGTTAATTCAGCCAACAGGTTGATAGCATCGATAAATGAGTTCAGTCCGTCATCATCTCCGTTAAACACGGGCACGATGGCGATAGCTTGCTTCATATCGAATGCCATTGTAACAGTATTTGATACTAGTCTTTTTGGAATTGGTTTACTTGAGTTTATGTTTGTGGTATTCAGGGTAGTTTTTGCTACTCCTGTGAGTGTGTTGCTACTCGTTATATGAGCGTAACTTCTATTTTTGTTGATTGCTAATTTAAGTTTTATTATTTCCGATATTTCATTATTCCAGTTCCTAGTATTCTTAACTATTCCGTGGAATTCTTTATCTGGCAACGTTTCCTGTTGCTCGAATAATTGTCTTTCAATTTCTTGTGTCAGCGCCGCACACAACCTTTCTTTGGTGTGAAGAAGCTCGTTTGATAATTTGGTATTTATTGCTTTTCTTAGGTATATGTGCAACTTTCGTAGTTCTTCATATTCCTTCATTTGTCCATTTGGCAAAGTGTTTATTCATTTAATTTCGTTAGTTTTCTTTGAATTCATATAAATATGTAATTGTTAATTATGTTGATAATATTTGCTATTAGCTGGCTTAAAATGGTAAATTGTTTACGTTTACGGTCTTGAAGACTGCATAAATTGGATAATTTCCACTCGGCGAACGCCGTTGTAGAAGAAGCTTATTTCTATATCTTTATACTCCCGTGGTGTGCTATCAGGATTAGATTCGTACTTGTATTTTTCGGGGTTTTCCCGCTGGTCTTTTATTATGGCTGTATCTCTAGCCTAACCAAAGCCTTCAATATCGGCCATTATTTTAAAACGTGTTTAGATCAAAATGCAAATCCTTTGTATATCTTGGTGAAGAAAAAAAATATAATATTTCGTTTTTTAATTTTAATTATTATTGTTGAATATTTTCACTCTTGGGAGGAATATTTTCCTTGTCCTCAAGAAGATCGTCCACTAAATCGCTTAATTCTAAATATGCTTCCTCTTGTGGGGTCATTTTGTGTTTGTTTTATATTATTAATCATTTATCCTTTGCTTCATTTATAATCATCTACTTAAATAAATATTTTGTAAAGAAACTTTGTACCTTAAGAAAATTTTCCATTCGGTGTGAACTCGCTTTTCTCCTGATTCCTGTTTAGCCTCCTGGCCCGTCTCTGTATTGCTGGTTTCGTTGTATTTGTTTCTATGCGGTCACAGTTTGAGCCGCTTTTACTATATCCTTTCTGAAGTTCGCGCGGAACTTTGTTAAAAGCCAACCTAGTACGATTATGGTTGCTATTGCCACTATAATCCACAGTTGGTTCTCATGCCTCTTGTGGCTTTCTGCACTGTTTTTAAGATTTATCATGATTTGCTCATGAAGATCATTTTGACGGTCAAACAGACCCATCGTTCGTTCTTGATTTCGAATTTCTTCACTATTATTGTTCTTTACACTTCCGTTCATTTCAGGTTCAGCTTCAGTTCACTTATATTAAGTCATTTAATATCAGACTAAGTGGTGCATTTATATGACTTATATTAAGTCATTTAATATCAGACTATGTGGTGCACTGTTTTTTTTTTATTGCTTCATAAATAGTCACTTTGTCTCACTTCTAACTTGTTATGTTTTCGCGGGCTCATAGCCCAGTCTAGTTTTCACTGTTTTTCTTACTTTTTCTTTATAAAATCTCACTAGACCGGACTTTGTCTACGGTCGCCATTTGGTAGTTTTAAATGGATAATATTCGGAGCCGAAATAATTAATTATTAACACCTCGATGGTTGGTTCAAGATTGACTTTATTCTCTTCGCTTAGGTCTAACATCACTTCTTAATGCTAAGCTTTTTTCTATCCCTTCTTTAAAGTCTTAAGTCTACATGTAGGAGGTGGAGTTAAATTCTAATAAGTTTCAATCAGCTTGGTAGTGGTGGTAACAAGCTTAAAATGTTTCATTAGCCGCAACTTGTCGCATGCAAGTTGTGGCGAGATAGAAGTATCGCACTACAACATCTTGTATCATACACGACGTTGGAGTGACACTATGCACTATGCAACAAGCAGCGTGACCTGCATCGCTGTTCTTGTTTGCTATGGTTTTACATTTTGTTCTAAGAAAAATAATTAGGTGTGACTCGATTGCGGTAACTGCCATATGGATATGTAGCATGAAATTTATGACTGAAACATGAGTCAGGAAAATCTATCGTGGTTTAGCTAGCCAAAGACGTTAGTCAATAACGTCTTTGTGAAAAGCAACTTAAACCATTTAAGAATCATAACGTAAGATTGTACGTTTGCTTGAGAACTGGCACATGTGAAGTGTTATAGGTTGGTCATGCAACCCGATGTTGTAAAATGAAATAAAAGTAAATTTATGATGTAGGTTCTGGAATCGAGGATTGTTTCTCACGATCCTTTTCTGTAACTTGAATTCTATTAGGTGCAGTACGTATAGTACAGGAGGGCTCCCAGTTCATCATAGAAAAAATTGTTGTCTCCAAAAACACCCACGTGTCAAATTTGGTTCCATTTGCTTGATTATTTCTCGAGTTATGAGGAAATTTGTATTTCGTTTGTATAAGAGCCCCCCCTCTTAAAGTGGGGAGGGGTTCTAACTCACCATAGAAAATATTCATGCCCTAGAAAACTTTCACATGCCAAATTTGGTTCCATTTGCTTGATTAATTCTCGAGTTATGAGGAAATTTACATTTCATTTGTATGGTAGCCCCCCTTCCTAAAGTGAGGAGGGGTCCCAATTCATCATAGAAAAAAATTTTGTCTCCGAAAACACCCACGTGCCAAATTTTGTTCCATTTGCTTGATTGGTTCTCGAGTTATAAGGAAATTTGTATTTCGTTTGCATAGGAGCCCCCCCTCTTAAAGTGGGGAGGGGTCCTTATTCACCATAGAAAATGTTCTTGCCCTCGAAAACTTTCACATGCCAAATTTTGTTCCATTTGCTTGATTAGTTCTTCAGTTATGAGGAAATTTGTATTTCATGTGTATAGGATCCCCCCTCCTAAAACGGGGAGGGGTCCCAATTCATCATAGAAAAAATTTTTGTCTCCAAAAACACCCACATGCCAAATTTGGTTCCATTTACTTAATTACTTCTCGAGTTATGAGGAAAATTGTGTTTCTTTGGTACAGGAGCCCCCCCTCTTAAAGTGGGGAGGGGTCCTAATTTACTATAGAAAATATTTTTGCCCTCGAAAACCTTCACATGCCAAATTTGGTTCCATTTGCTTGATTAGTTCTCGAGTTATGAGGAAATTTGTATGGAAGCCCCCCCTTTTAAAGAGGAAAGGAGTTATAATTCCCCTTGTAAAGAGGGGAGGGGTCTCAATTTACCATAGAATAAATTATTGTCACCGAAAACACCCACATGCCAAATTTTGTTCTATTTGCTTGATTAGTTGTCGAGTTATGTAAAAATTTGTGTTTCATTTGTATGGGAGCCCCCCCTCTTAGTGGGGGGAGGGGTTTCTAGCCATCACTAAAACCTTTCCTGGCCCCAAAAAACCTCTACATGCATATTTGCATGCCGATTGGTTCAGTAGTTTTCGATTCTATAAGGAACATACGGACAGACAGACAGACAGACAGACACACAGACAGACAGACAGACAGACAGACAGAAATCCTTCTTTATAGGTATAGATTCCAAAAATGTTTGAAAGCATTGTTTATGATTATGTGTATACGTGGATCGAGCCTCTAATCCTAAACTGTCAACACGGATTTGTTAAAAAACGCTCAACAGTGACAAATTTAACAGAATTTATTTCCAGAACTGTGCAATGGATGTTGGCTGGTTACCAAGTGGACACTATTTATACAGATATGTCCAAGGCGTTTGATTTGGTCAACATAAATGCAATGATTGCGGTTTTGCGAAAATATGGAGTTGATGGGGTCTGTTTAGAATGGATGCATTCATACTTGACCAACCGTTTGCAGTATGTAAGGCTACACAACACTGATTCCAAAGTGTTTGTAACAAGTTCAGGAGTACCTCAAGGGAGTCATTTGGGACCTCTATTATTCGTGGTTGTCATGAATGAACTCCCAGATACGTTAGTGGATGTATTCGTGTTAATTTATGCTGACGACGTAAAAATATTTATACCTGTGCGCGGATTGAAAGATTGTACGATTCTTCAAGAGAATTTAAATCGTTTTCTCCACTTTTGTGAACTGTTTGGGTTAAAAGTGAACGTTGTCAAATGTAACGTGATTTCATTCGGTCGCAATTCTAACAAAATTGAGTATGAATACCATCTCGGTGCGGATTTAGTCCCAAGGAAAACGTGCCATTGCGATTTAGGCGTGGAAATGGACAGTAAACTGACCTTTAGTAAACATGTCGAGAAAATTGTAACGAAAGCGAACTCATTATTTGGCATGGTGAAGCGATACAGCCGCGAACTAGATGATCCGTACACGATAATCGCTATATACAATGGTTTGGTTCGCACGACCATCGAGTACGCAAGCGTAGTCTGGCGACCAATGTATAACGTATACATCAATCGAATTGAGCGGGTACAGAAAAAATTTGTGCGACATGCTGTGCGTAATCTTGGTTGGAGAGACGAAATGCCGGACTACCGATCGCTATGCTTACTAGTAGGAATCAACAGTCTCAGCGATCGAAGAATTTTGATAGATGTGTTGTTTCTCAAAGACGTTGTTTCTGGAAAATACAGTGCTCCATATTTGTGCAGCCAGGTGACGAACTGCGAAGGTAGAACCAACCTAGGAATGGTTAGGCCGTTTCACCTATCAAACAGGTCGCAGAATTACGCCCGGAACGAGCCCATGTATCGGATAATGGGTGTTTACAATAATCTTCATCCCGTCATTTCTGTTAATATGTCTAGTGTTCAATTAAAATCTAGTCTTAGGGAATATTTTAACAATTCCATGTAATGTTGATAAGTCATTTTTTGTATGTATTTATATTTTTTTAAGTCTGATAACGGGCAAAGCCTACACATCAATAAAGACAAATCAAATCAAAACCACTTGTCACTCGAAAGTGTGGAAAAACTTCAACATAATTTTTGGGCGGTCAAAAGCGAAGCAAGAAATAAACCTAACTGAAAATGGAAATAAAGTTTCCGATAGGCAACAAGTTTGCGACATTTTCAGCAAATATTTCTCGAGTATTGGTGCAAATCTTGCACGCAACATAGTAAATCCAACGAACGCTAGCCCTGTTAGTAATGTCAGATGTGTAGCCAATACAATTTTTCTTCGTCCGTCTAGCTTAAACGAAGTTGTTTCTTTAATCAAAGAATTAAATACAAATAAGAGCTGTGGACCGGAAAACGTGACCGGATAACGTAACCGCAAGAACAATTAAAAGCAATCCCCGAGCATTTGCATCCATTTTAAGTCAAACCTTTTATAAGATCCTTGAAACTGGAGAATACCCTAACTGTCTAAAACAGCTAGAGTAGCGCCAATCTCCAAAACTGGGAACCCCTTCGACGCATGTAAATATTGTACAATATCTACAATTTCGGTTTTTAACAAGATTTTAGAAAAAATACTCGTCGCACGACTTCTAGATTTTTTCAAGGCTCACAACGTGCTCTACAAATTTCAGTACGGTTTTAGTCAACATTGTGGGACTATGATAGCTATCACAGAGCTAGTAGACTGCATAATCAAAGAAATCGAATCAAAAAAACTTGTCGGGGGATTATTCCTCGATCTTAAAAAAGCTTTTGATACGCTAAATCATAGTATTCTAATGTAAAAACTAGAGTTATACGGAATCAGAGGGGTTGCAAATAATATCATTTGCAGTTACTTAAAAAATAGAATGCAATTCGTGACGATCAGCGATGCGCGTAGCTCATTGCAAAAAATAGAAGTTGGTGTACGTCAAGGTAGCAACATTGGTCCATTGTTATTTTTAATTTATATCAATGACATCGGGAATTTAAAATTAAATGGGATACCAAGATTATTCACGGATGATACGGCACTGTTTTATCCCTGTGCTGACATTGGCAGTGTATTATCGTCAATGAAAGATGTTCTGCAAGTTCTGTCACACTACTTTGACGCGAATTTACTTTCACTTAACCTGACAAAAACAAAATATATAGTATTTCACTCACCTAGGAAAAAAATAACTAATCACTTAAGCCTCTGTGTCAATGAAACTGTGATAGAAAAAGTTGATGACTTTAATAATGTAATGTATATACTGGACACTATCACTTATTGTTCTTACAAAATAAAATAAGCATTTACCTTATTCGCCAACCGGTTTCGGGTAGATGTTACCCATCATCGGGGCTAGGTCCAACTGATTTTGATAAGCGAGTAGTTACAACTTAAGCTTTGTTAGATGAAAGAGCGGCGATACTATCGGAGCATCGTCTTCATTCATCAAACATTGCTCAGCTGTGGTGATATGCAGCGACTCCCAAGCGATCAAATGCGATGACTTCCTCACTGGTTTTATTAGTTTAGCACTGTTCCAGTTTATTTTATGCTGGTGATTGGCAGCATGCATCGCGACACTAGATTCGTTGTTTAAATTTGCGGCGGGTTTGTCCGATGTAAATTGCCGGGCAACCATTACAATCGATTTGATAGATTCCCGACTTATCTTCGGCTGGAATCCTGTCTTTTACATTGCAGAGCATATCACGCAGCGTGTTGTTGCTTTTAAAGACAACGTGCTATCCGTGTTTCCTAAGACATTTCTTTATCGGGTTTGTGGCTTTAGGATAGAATGGCATACTGATCCTTTCAATGTCGTCTTTCTGGGGTTGTAGGGTGGTAACATTCTCTTTATGTTTTTTACGCTTATGGATACTAACTATTTTGTCAACGAACTTTTTGTCATATCCATTGATTCGGGCAGATTCATAGATTTTTTCCCTCTCCTCTAAGAATTCTTCTTTTTCCATAGGTATAGAGATAAGACGATGTACCATTGAATGGAACGCTGCTTGTTTCTGAGCACCGTAATGATTAGAGTCCGATGTAATGTAGCGATCAGTGGATGTTGGTTTACGGTAGATACCAAGTTTAAGAGTATTATCATTTTTCTTAGAAATCATCAAGTCTAAGAAGGGTATTTTTCCATCCACTTCTCGTTCGACAGTGAACTTTATAGTGGGATGTCTAGAGTTTAATAAATCGAGTGTTTTTGGGAGGTGTCTTTCTTTTACAATGGCAAAAACATCGTCCACATAGCGTTTCCATACTCTGGGAAAAAACTTTTCTTTTTGTAGTGCAACTTCGAAGTCACTCATGAAGACTTCTGCCAGGAGTGGTGAGATTTTACCCTGAAAGTGAAAATTTTTTGGCTCATACACTGTTCTACTATTGATATATACGCTTCAATGTGGAACGGTGGAGCTCGGCTTCTTTCCAAGTGGTCACGAAGGCTTCGTACAGCTTCTGGGACTGGCACGCTCGGAAATAAAGCACTGACATCGAACGAAACCATAATTTCCCCCCTCCGTATCACTGTATTTTTGAGCTGCTCAGCTAATTCTATTGAGTTTTTCACGTTTGCCCCACGCGTAACAGGATAATTTTTCATTTCTTCTACCAACCATGCAGCCATTTTTTCTGTAGAGGTAGAAACATTGGACGAGATCGGTCTCATTGCCATAGGGGTTTTATGTATCTTGGGAAGACAATATAGCGATGCAACTTTTGGGTTAGATATAAGTAACCGTTTTTCCAACTTTACTTCTCCCATTAAGTAAGCAACTTTTTGACGGGTACTATTTGCCCCATTAATCATCGCATTGAGAGGGTCTTTAGGATTTCCGTTTTTATAAGCGCATTCTGCATACGGGCCTGAGTTAATCATTTCACGGACTTATGAATCGTATTCTTCCTTATCCATGACTACCACAGCATTACCTTTGTCTGCCCAAACGTATGTAACGTCGCGCGTTTTCAATTGCCGAATCGCACACCACTCATCGAACGCTGCTTGTTTTTGATTGCTTCGTTTGTTAGCAGTGTGTAGGAGACATTTTTTCACATCATGACGCACCGCCGCTTTTAGTGATACATCTTTATACTGGATATGATTTTAGATGTTGTTCACTATCTCAGGTAACGGCGCGCACTGGGGGGAAACAGCGTAATTTAGCCCTTTGTTAAGCAGATCTAACTCTGCTTGTGTGAATTGTGTGGATGATAGATTTATCACAAAATTATCGACAAGCTGGGGAGAATTTTTAGCTTTAGTCGGTTTTTGTGCACGAGTGACAGAAAGCAGTTTTTTATTATGTTTTTGTTTAATTTCACGTACGCGCTTCGATAGGTTTGAGTAAACCTTGCACAGCTCTTCCTGCCAACAAATTCTCTTTTCTTCTACACACCCCCGCACAATGCACTCAGCAGCGTCATGGTATTCGCATTGTTATAATAATTGCAAGTGTAATGGATATAGCTGCTCTTCCACTTTTGAGATTTGCTTATGCTTAAACTTAAACTCATGCTTAACTTCTTCACATAGCCACACTTTTTTCGCACTATTTATAGCTTTTTCACTAGCTTCGCTGGTAGTGGATGACTTAATTTGGATGAACTTAGGTATAAGTCCCTTTCTCTTACAGCGAGTAAGAAACCTAATATGTAGCTGCAGAATCCTCTTTTTCAAAATCAATTGCCCATAAAAGCGGAAGCACTTTTTGACTATAATCATAATTTACTTTCACTTTCGTATCTTCGTGCAACGTAAGAACTATTGAACTAATAATGTAATGTATATACTGGACACTATCACTTATTGTTCTTACAAAATAAAATAAGCATTTACCTTATTCGCCAACCGGTTTCGGGTAGATGTTACCCATCATCGGGGCTAGGTCCAACTGATTTTGATAAGCGAGTAGTTACAACTTAAGCTTTGTTAGATGAAAGAGCGGCGATACTATCGGAGCATCGTCTTCATTCATCAAACATTGCTCAGCTGTGGTGATATGCAGCGACTCCCAAGCGTTGTAACAGGTCCGCCTTTTCGCTACCCGATTAATAAGCGGGTGGCTTAAGCGCCACTCTCCGAAGGAGAGACCACCCCCCGAGATTAACGGTTGCCCAGCCTGAGACCCTCGCAGGGAGAGGTTCACTTTTATCCCGAGTTCGGGAAGGGAAGCGGGTTGGCAGACTTAAACACGTGACGCTATACTCCGTATCGCCACACGTCAGAAAACTCTACCTACAATACAGACCTACCACTTAAGAACAGCAGCTTAGGAACTTACGACAGCAGACAAAAGTGACGGGTGATTTCATCACTGGCCGAGTCCAGTCTCCACCTAAAAATGACCGCAAAATGATTCGAGAGTGTCCTTGGCTGATTTCGGAGTCAGCCGCCCCAGTAGAAAAATACTCAAAAAACTAACAAGAAACGCAAACCGAACACATGAAAAAAATCCCTTTCAACCCGACTGCATGGAGGTTTGTTTCATTGACTTAAAACGCTTCTATCTTCCTACTGCAAAATAGCATTTTTTTCAACAATTCGCATTGACACTGTGCAGTTTATTCATTCGAGATTTACAATACGTTTTCCCTAGGCCTATTCCAATCTATCCTTTCCCATCTTTCTTCTGTTCTAGCTAGCGGTGTGTGCAAGATAACGTACGTTCACTGTGCGGTGCGGTGGGTTGCTACCAACCGGCTGCTGTTGGTTTGGTTAGGGTCACGGCCCGTATAATAGTCACATGCGCATGGACAACAACTCAAAAAAAAATGTACTCACTCAATACCCGGGGTTTACTTGAGGTTTACCGTCGCTGCTTGGTGGTCCATGTGGTTTTAACAAAATGGCGGGGTCGCCATCGCTATCCTGGGCAATACGCGATCTATCTGATCCGCGCCACGCGGATCCCGAAATTCACTCCTGCTGCTAACGACGCACGGCGTGCGAAATTGGCTGCTTTTTACTCGACGCTAGTAGTCTCACTCGATGCTAGCTGCTTGCTGTTGTTGGATGCTGCCGATTGCTGTTCGGCCAGCCTATCCCGTACAGGGCGCAAATTGACGACGCTACCCTCGTCCGGCGTTGTAGCGGGCCGGGAAACCTTGAAGCTGACGGTGGGGTCAGAAGAAGTCGCTGACAATGTAGCAGGATGTCGATGACGTGTTCCGTGGCGAATCTATCATCCAAAATTTAAAAGAAAACCACACGCAATTTTACGCACACCGCCTTTTGGCAAAAATAGGTGCCCTACCTCTCGCAGCACACTTGCAGGCACGAACTGCGGTCGCACACGGGTAGCACTTTCAAAAAGCGAAATGTTCTATCACTGCCTATCTATGGGAAAGGGGAAAACTGCTTAGCTGGCTAGAAAAAGAATCTTCATGTGTTTCACTACCTTTACTTCCAATCACGTCGCGAGTCAAAATTACGGACAACTCCTGCCTCTTCCACGGGTCAGATTAAAGTGAAAGATCAGGACAAGGTGATCCTCAGATAACCGTCCTTGATCGAAACCTGCCTAACGAAATTCTTTATCGCTGTGTTCGAAAGTACGAAGTTGCATTTTCGGTTAAAGCAATCTTCTTCCAGCGCACGGCTTGCATCTTGTCAACCCGACCAACCCCCCAAGGTTAGAGAGCAAAGTGAAACACTCTCCCGATTGCGGGCGGGTCATCAGCCTTTATCGACAGGTCAACCTCCTCGATCGAGTTAGCGATGATAGGCAAAATTAGGCAACGTAAGCGAGCGTCTGGGATATCATTCTGATAGCAGCACGTATGCCAATTTGATTTGATTTTGTGAGTCGGCGCGCGGTATTGCCGACCACAGATTTTTATTGAAAATCTATTTGGAGTAGCGATTTGAAAATGAAGATGAACTAATATTTAAATTTACCAATTATGCTAATAATATTGATAATGGAATCTTGGCCAATATTAAATTAATTCTACTACTATCTACATGTGAGTTCGTTACATCATTCCCTACTAAAAAGTACGAAAATTTGATTGGAGTTGTCAGGGATCTGACAATGACCAATCAAATTTTCGTAGGCCACAGTCTTATTCCAAGAAAATTCCTTTCAATTTCGGGGTCATATATTGTCATTGCCAAACTTAATTGGCTCAGTCTCTATTTACAGCACTCTGTTCATTACAAACCGAGCCTGCCACTGACCCTCAACGACCAAAGTCTCCGGTCTCCAGCGAAAATTTACTCGAGATTATTTTAAGAATTGACTGTGAACCCAACGTTTCTGTCTAAATTGCCCGGAAAATCAAATAATCCTACAAAAGCGTTCAAAACAGTTGACTGTTAACGTCTGAAGAACCTCTTTCATTCATCCAGGCATTCATTCCATTCATACTAACATTCAGCATGTACAATAACTGAGCTTCCACTCAAAGCTGTCGACAAGCTTCGAGCAAGCTCAAAAAAAAACATTAGACTGAAGACTATCTTCTACACCTGGACGAACCGATAAATGAAGACAGTCTCACTAAATAATCGCCTACGCGAAAACATACTAGCAGGTCCAGCATACAATCCTTCCCCAGCACGAAGCGAGATTGCAGGATGCAGCTCTCCCCACCAAAAGCCACTGTTCCTATTCGTAATTCGCTACCGCAGAGAAAAATTCCTACGATTTAGGCTTATTACGAACTCGGAACGAAAATGCTCCTAAAGAGAATTTTTAAACACCAGAAAAAACTGATAACAAAACTCTCTTAGAAAAATAGTTACATAAAAAAAACAACACGTTCAAACACCCTTTCGTGAGTATCAGAATCCCACTCCAGAAATGTACACGGAAAACCAAAAGTACCCAACAACTATGTTTAAGTAACCTAAAATTGGGTACTATTGATTCATCTTCAGTGTTGGGTAGTTTTCAAATATATACATTGAGTCATATTTACTTAATAAAACGGTAATGTGCGCATATGCAATGTTGGGTACTATTCTCCAACTTAACGTTGAGTAGTTTGTACCTAACGTTGGATGAAAATAATTGAACCCTATAGCGAGCTTTGTTGATGGTGGTTTTGCTCGTTTTATTTACTTCGTGATTAGTTTTTTCCGCGGTGGCATTTCGTTCGCGGTTTCGTTTATGAACCGTTCGATGTCGAATGTTCGAAATTGGTAAGTAAGTAATTTGTGTCTAAAGCAGTCGATTTTGAAATTTTATTTTTGAAGGACTGCAGTGTTACGTATAAACAGCAGAAAATGGAACAACAGCATCAATCTTTCTATGACTTAGATGGATCATCGAGACTACCAGACATTTTCGTACCGACCCGTGATAGCTAATCAGGAAGCTCAATAGTATGCCAAACTGTGGGACTACTGCGGATCGAATCCCGAGGTAAGCTATAGTTTCAAAATACTGTAGTTTAATTAGGCTATTTTTATGGAAATAAGCGTGAGTTCTTAAAAACAAAGCATTTTCGGATAAATGTTTATAATAGTAACACGAAGTACACCCAACAAACATTTTTGTTTAAGAGTAGCTTGTCTAACAATTGTGTAACTAAAACCAATGAAACAAGCCCTTGATAAGCTACTATACAACAAAAATGTTCCTTGGGCATAAAGTAGTTATGTTGGAAATTCTTTTAAAACAAAACATGTCTCTTTATATGATTTTACCGCTTCCCAGGCTGGAATGCAGCCGCAGCCGGGTTCGAATCTAATGGCATCCGCATCCACTATATTTTTGATATAGGACTACGTGCTAGTTTACTACACTGGGTTTCACGCCAACTCAACCAGAAGATAGCTTTTTTGACGTAGGACTACGTCTTTGTTTACTATACTGGGACTGGGTAGCACTTTGTTAAAACGAAAATAGAAGTGTAACGTTTGAATAAAAGGTTTCAAATGGTAATAGGGATCACTCAATAATAACGTCCACTGTGGGGGAAAGTGTCAATTTTGGGACAGGTTGTGACAAAGGAGGGGAGGCAAATGGACTTTCATCAAAAGGCTGCAAAAATATGTTTCTCAGTCATTCATCACTCAGCGATTTATTTTGATTTTCGAATTTATCTTACTTCAGAAGATCGCTGCAGAGCCCGACATCGTCAAAACAAATAAATAAAACTGATTCTCTGCTACCTTTGCTTCACTCTAGAATCGACTTGTTTCATCTGCAGAATCTTTCAAGCAAGCACTTGGTTGAGTTTTGCGACGCAATCGGACAGAGGAGGGAGAGGAGCAGAAATTTGGTGGACGTCATAATTCAATCGTCCCATAACTACTCAACTACTGAACGAAATTGAACAATTTGTATGTCGTTGGATAGATAACATGACCAGTAATTTTATGGAGGGGATAAGAGAGCAATTTTAAGGAGGGCGTAAGAGGGAGGGCTCCTATACAAATGAAACACAAATTTTCTCAAAACTCGAGAACTAATCACAGAGAACAGATTAACAGGCTCGAAGGAAGTAATCTATTTTTTGTGAGTAAAATCTGTCGGTAGCGCCCTCCAGAAATAGTTTGCTAAACGCATCAAAAAATATCCATGTACCTTTATCAATATTTCTTTGTGTTGGAGTTACATAGCAGCGACGGCAGCGACATCAAGATTTAGTTTGCCACTTACTGCTCGAGGGGTGCTCTATTGAAGGATTTCTCGTAGATCACATAAAAACCTTTTACACACTTTTTGTCAATTACCTGGTAGTCTGTTCTCTGTGAACTAATCATGCAAATGGAACCAAATTTGCCATGATGGGGGTATAGAAGACAGAATTGTTTTCTATGGTGTACTGAGACCCCTTCCACTTCTAAGAGAGGGGGCTCCCATACAAAAGAAATACAAATTTCCAAACTCTACTGTTTTACCTGACTCACTGCGAATATGCGTGTTATTGAAATAAAACGTCACCATGCGTTTTATTCGTTTATAACGCATATGCAGCTAATATCGATAACAACCGATTTTTTATAAGTTGTGCTTTTGTTATTGCATTTAACTTGTAAAAAGTTGCATAAATAACAATTCAGTTTCACAATACAATTATTGCGTACTACTAGCACTTGCAATATAACGTTTAAGTACGTTATTTTTAGTGATCAAAATCAACGATATTTTCGATACAAGGGCGATATTTTTCGAAACCTTTCGAACCAACACGATACCGCGAATACAACGCTATCCAGCTTTCCACGAGCGATAATGGCGGATATTGAGCACAATTGGGCACAATCTTTTGACATGCATTGGAGGAGCGTCGAGTTCGCCCAGACGGAGTTACTATGGATACATTCATGATTGTTTGTTGTTCGAATGTAAAAATGTAAACATTGTTCAATTTTGCAGATCAGCTAAAGAGGAACATAATTGAACGGACCAGAAGTTTTATGAATTGTGGCTTTGCAGTTTTCGCAAATTTCAGGGAGAATGTCCAAATACGCAACGGAAAGTTTCTTATCAAGTCGAGATGCTGTTCGAGAGCAAACTTGATAACGGCTCGACCAACATGAAGTTAATGTTTGCGTTAATGTGTAATGTTCCGAATGTTTAATTCGCACGATTGTGAAAAAGTATTCTGAGCCAGTACCTTCAGCAAATTATGGCCGCAAAACATTATAAAAGTTTGAATCCGTTTAGTTATGTTTAGTCAGCTGATCTGCAAAATTAAACAATGTTTACATTTTTACATTCGAACAACAAACAATCATGAATGTATCCATAGTAACTCCGTTAGGGCGAACTCGACGCTCCTCCAATGCATGTCAAAAGATTGTGCCCATTTGTGCTCAATATCCGCCATTATCGCTCGTGGAAAGCTGGATACGCAGTGAGTCAGGTAACACAGTAGTGCTCATCAAGCAAATGGAACCAAATTTGGCATGTGGGGGTTTTTGGAGGCATGAATTTATTTTATAATGGTTTGAGACCCCTCACCCTTATGGTAAGAGAATAAGGACTATTATACAAATAAAAGAGAATTTTTTGCGTATATACCATATTTTCTGTTTATATTTATGTTTATGTAACATTTATGTAACATTTATGTAACAAGCGGTAAGCTGTGAAAGTAAACTAGTAAAACCTTCTCGCGGCAAGAGACAGTGAATCGACGTCGCTTACGTGCCTGTTGCCAATCATGTCAAAAGAAGACATTCGAATAACGTCATATTTGCGATGAACGTGCTTTGGCTTTCATGTTATTTGTAACCTATGGCTCTTTTAAAGGCCACAAGCGAGTTAAAGTAAGATTATTGAAACATGGCAAGCTACGCTACGCTAATTTCAACCTTTATGATGCACACAAGGTAAAAGAAATCTCTATGTCTTAATGGCCACCTTGAGAAAACTTTGAGCTCAAAGAAGTACTATTTTTCACCGAAAAAGCTCAACAACAGAAAATTTAGAAAATAACGTATATAACAATGTTCCACTAAAACGTGGATTATAGTAAGATAAATAGCTTTCTAGAATACTATGAACACGTAAAAATTGACCAGAATAAGGCCATTGCAAAACTATACCTATAAAAATGGATTTCTGTCTGTCTGTCGGGATGTTCCTTATAGAATCGAAAACTACTGATCCAATCGGGGTGAAAATTTGCAGGTAGAGGTTTTTGGGCCAGGGAAGTTTCTTATGATGGTTAGAGACCCCTCCCCCCAGTAAGAGGGGCCAAATTTGGCATGTGAACATTTTTGGAGGCAAGATTTTTTTCTATGGTGAATTAGGACCCCTCCCCACTTTAGGAGGGGGCGCTCCTATATAAATGAAACACAAAGTTCCTCTTAGTTCGAGAACTAATCAATCAAATGGAACCATATTTGGCATGTGGGTGTTTTTGGAGGAAAGAATTTGCTCTATGCTGAATTAGGACCCCTTAGCTTTTTAGGAGGGGGGGCTCCCATACAAATGAAATATAAATTTCCTCATAACTCCAGAACTAATCAAGCGAATGGAACCAAATTTAGCATGTGGGAACCAAATTTAGCACCTTCCCCTTCAATAGTGGGGTGGGGGCTCTTATACAAATGAAATACAAATATCCTCATAACTAGAGAACTAATCAAGCAAATGGAACCAAATATGGCATGTGGCGAGTTTTAGAGGCAGGAATTTTTTTTATGATGGTTCAAGACCCCTCACCCCTATGGTAGGGGGACACCCCATCGACATCTCTATATCGAGCTGCAGTGAACTTCAGCAACAGCATGTCCTGGGCTCAAAATTTGACAGCGGGCCCAAATCAGACTGCTGGCAGTTGAGCGAAACCCAGTGCTGACATGCTATCTCATTTTCGCACACACGAGATTTTGGCGTCGAAAACATAGTTGCCTGCCGATGGCGTGTAGGGGGATAAGGACTCTCATGCAAATAAAACAGAAATTTTTGCGTAACCCAAAAACTAATTAAACTCGAGAAATTTTAGACTTTTATAAAACATTAGTCAATAATAAGACCACCAAAAACTCCGGGGGTCAGCCCGGAGCCATACTGTAGTAGAACGGTTGAATGTTAGATATTGGGGAACCATACTGTAGTAGAATTTAATTGGAATAGTTTTCTTTTTATTTAATTTCAGATGCTAGATCAGTAAAAACAAATCAGGTTTATGTGCATTGTTTTCATAAGCAAATAATGTCATGTTCATTATGACATTTGAACCATTTTCAATTTGCACGTCGTGTAAACTAACGGGATTCAAATTAAAGTGTTCAGAATAAGAGTGGGGATCCACGGCACGTATTTCTCTAGGGAACGAGCCAAGTTTGATGAATCAGCGTCAAATAAATCTAATAAAACTGAATTATTTACTTGAGTGTAACAGAAAACACTTGCATAAGAAGAATATCCCAAGTAACCAGTAAGCACTAAACATTAGTCCTCTGACAACATTGTATAAGCATGCAGAACCATGATTTAAAGTTTATTATTCTTTATATACTTCTATAGAACTCTGATAATGCCAAAAAGGCGAAATAGCGGGTTAATTGAATGATTCTGGCGTAGCGAGATCGTAGGCGCGAACCTGCATTTTGCCCAACACTAGGAAGCCCTTTCTTAGCTCGTTGGTCGCTCCACCGCTCTGGAAAAATTGGGCTTTATCGCCACGGATCCTCCACACTATCTCGCCTGTGCGACAGATCTCCTGCAGTGCCACGATGCCAAAGTTTCGGGGCTCTAACTGATAGAGCAGCACCCTATCGCCACCAGCGAAATTTAGCGATCTGCAGTTCCAGGTACCAAGTTTCCATTCTATGTCTTTATTTCATCGCCTTAGTCCATGCCAAGGCCCATGCTGAATGTTCCGAGTAAGATTTCCTTGATTCTTTTTACCTTTAGGGTTTAGATAGGTAGCCGTACCAAGGCCTACGCTACCGAGTCTCGGGATGGGGCTATCATCTTGTACTGTCGAGACACACTGTGTCTCCTTCCCTGTTGGTATACGATCTTAGTTTCCATCGGGGTTGGTTACCCGATCTCCGCTAAGGTTGCTCATTTTCCGATTGGTACCACGAGGAGGTAGGGGTAGGAGTTGCTGGATAAGAGGCTAAGCACCACTATGGGGTCTGTTTTACGCATTACTCAACCATTTACCAACCACCATCTCTTGCAATTTAGCTTCCGTTATTACTTGGGATACAAAATTAATTCGCTTAGAACACTCTTATTCATGCAATTTTTTTCAGTGTGCCTTATTGTGCCGATAAAGTGCTAATCACGTCAAACTTGTAATGCTTATCTGTTCAGTTTGACAAGTTTGAAAGTGCGACTGCTCAGAACCGCGATCAAACTGCGATATGCTGAAATCACTGTGGTAAGAAAGAAAAAGGGCAACAACGACAATGTTGCTGTTTCGTTCTGTTATATACATGAGCATTAGGAACAATAATCCATATTTAACTACCACGCATTAAAAAGATTTTGATAACTGTTTGAAAAATCAGTTAACTGAATTCTAGATATTCATATAGGGATACCTCGATATAAGACAACCTCGTCATAAAACAACTTCGATATATTGCGGAGTTTCCACCTGTTTAGAGTCCTACTCGAAAATTATTAGCGTGGTTATTTTCTGCGTTTACCACACATGTTTGCAATTTAGCAATTTGAACCATCAATGTTTCGTTATTGCCTCCTCACTGCACCCCTCCTTGCTAGACAAGCATATTTTCAATGTATTTAGTAAGTACAAGATAGTTATTATTAAAAAACGAATTTGCGTAGGACTCGTAAAATTGCTGCCAGGTGCAATAAGACAATTCGATATAAGATAATTGTCACATTGATATAAGACAAAACTCTTTAATATAGCTGGTAACGCAACCAGAGCTAATTTTCCATTCCAAAATCGGCGCCATGATGTTCATTATTTCAAAATAACCCTAAAAGTTGTAAAAAACTAATAGCTCCAGCAATAATAAATAGTTCAAAAAACGTAAACACACAAGACAGAGCAAAATTGGAGACCGCTAATGCATTTTTTTTTTGAAAAAATCATATTTCGATATAAGATAATTTCGATATAAGAAAACTTTTTGAAATTATAAATTGTCTTATATCGAGGTATTCCTGTATACTGGGAAATTATAAAACAATTATTGTAATACAAAGGCCAGGTAACACCGCTGGGTGGATTAATTTAGGTTTTATCAGTAGAATCTAAAAGGAAAAAAATACATGACGACTAATCTACTGATTTTTCTTTTCACTTCCAGAAGTCCGATGCCTTCCAGCATCACTTGCTTGTGTACAACGCTTCCGATCGTCACTAGGTCACTCCCTGTTTGCTAGATCAGCTGGACGATCGATAACATGATAGATACCCAACAAACATTTTTGTTTAAGAATAGCTTATACATTTATTTTACAGCTAATACCCATGGAACAAGTGCTTGATAGGCTATTATACAACAGAAATATTCCTTGGGTATTCAGAACAGAACTATTCCGATGCAATCAAGCTTGTCACAGCCGGTTGCATCTGTTTCGGGTTTACAACCACTCCAATGTAGTGCAGGTGATGGTGAACAATGTTTAATAGCATCTTAGATCAGATTACCTTGGATTAACTCGAACATAAACGATTCGCTTGTACAGCGTTGATCAGCATCAAATTTCACTGTCGAAATTTATCGTTCAAAAGATCACTCGTTACTCAAAACTATATATACCGTGGACCCCCGTTCGTTTGACCATTTTTAATCTGAACACTTTTTAATTTGAACCCCGTTGGTTTGCACGACGTGCAAATTAAAAATGGTTCAAATGTCATTCTCAACATGACATCATTTGTTTATGCAGACAATGCACATAAACACGATTCGTTTGTACTGATCTAGCGTGTTTAAACGGTTTCACATTTCGTTTTCCTAACGATTAAGAGAGAAATCCGATCGGAAAATGCAATATTCGCACTTGCAACTGCCAACTAAAACAATAACAAAGAGCAGGGCGGCCAGTTTACACAGGTTTCAGCATATTTCGGGTTACCAGTTGTTCAAATTAAAAAGTAACCTCGTTAGTTTGCATGAGGAATCGTTCAAACGAACGGGGGTCCACTGTAGTCACATTTACAAAATAAATTTAACTATCTTACGATTGTTGCTTTTCGGATAAGTTCGACCTTTTTGTTATCTTTATCATCAGTTCTTCAACATTGGTTCATTCCATCTACTCAAACATGAGTTCTTGCGTATCAGTATAATTAAAAATAATGTAATAGCGAATAACCAGAATTCATCCTATTTTATCTAATAGAAGAAAATGAACAAAAAAACGTTTAAATACGGCTTAAAGTTTAAACACGAGTAATTGATTTCTGAGATTTTTAATGCAGTTATTATGCTTAAAACAAAAGACATCCACGAAAAAAAAAATTTTTTTGTTAGATTATAGTCACTTTAACAGCTTATGTCATTCGTGACTTCTGCGGGGTTGGGATTTGAACCCGGGTCTTCGGCGTGAGAGGCGTGAATGCTGACCACTCCGCCGAGACTGACCCCTTCATGAAAATTTATCATTGTGCTCTGACAGACGTAAAGAACACAATGATAAATTTTCGTGAACTTATCTTTTGTTTTAAGTATAAAAACTGCTTTTAAAATCGCAGAAATCAATAAGACCTTAAATAGACGAAATCGGGCCCATTTTACGTATTTTTGAGTAATTTTTTACTCATTATATAGTTTTAAGCATAAACTTAATGTTGGGTACTTTTAATCGAGCATTAAGTAGATTTTACGCAATGGCGGGTTCAAAAGCATTACATTATTTTGGGTAATTTTAACCGGACAGTAAGTAAATTTAACCTAATGAATGGTTTATAAGCATTAACTCAATGGTAAGTATTTTTAACCTAACATGAAGTAAATTTTACTCAATAGATAGTTCAGATGAACAAACTCAACATTAAGTAATTTTAACCGAAAATTGTGTTTAATACCTTTTACCTAATATTAGGTTTATTGAAAATACTCAAAATTGGCTTCCTGCACGCATGTTACGGATTGGGTAGAAGGAACTTAATACTGGGTACTTTCAGTTTTCCGTGTACCACTTGCTATAGTCTATTTCACAATCGCTCTTCAGTACGTTCAACAACTGTCAACCAAATGTAAACAACCTTGAACTTGACCGCGTATGCAACGGTAAAAGTGAAATCGGGAAGTGTTTTGAATTTCTGGGGGTTTTATCCGGAAAATACCCGGTATTTCCCCAAAAACAAAGTGAAGAATTGTTCCAGTAAAGTGATCGAGAAGTCCGAAATAGTGATCAAGGAGAGTATAAGTGCAGTTATCGTAATCTATCGGGTGTAAGTTGTACTTTTTTTTAGGTGCGACGATTGCAACAAGTGCAACGGTCGGCTGCTGGTGTATGGTGCCGTGGCTCGTAAAGCTGCTTCTCTAACGGTATGGGACCAAAAAGAGGATTAATTAAAACAAAATCTACTTATACCGGTAAGCAAAATTTAACTGCACGAAATATTGAACTAATTTTTGACTGTTTATCAGCGAAATTATGGAAACCTACAAACTAGGGAGCCGATCAACCCAAAAAAATTAATATCGACGATCTACTATAACTATAGAAAGACTACATTTCTAAAACGGTAAGCAAATTATATTTAACAAAACCAAAAAAAAACTAATTATTCCTTAATTATGATTCTAGAAACAACCACGGAAACTAAAGAAAGAAGTAGGGGAAAATGGACCTAAAGCTAATATATGTGCAAAGGCAAAAAATTCCTTCACCAGGGAGGAAGTATGCTGAATAAACTCGACCACCGAGGGAGAAATTGTGAGACACTATTAAGAAGATTTAAGACTAAACTAATATAGAATAACTACTAATCCTAGTTTAAGATTTAGGGACGTAGGCCCTTAACAAATTAACCTAATATTTACAGTGATATACAAGATCCGTTGCGAGTGGATCAAAATATCGCACTTTGGTGGTCTTTTCCGTTCTTTGCCGTTCTCCTTCCGAATTTCCGGTCTTAGTCACTTCCGCGAAGTATCTTCATAGCCAGTTGAGCTATACGTAGCTATTTGGCCAACTTTGGTACCCTCAGTGCCAGTAATTTTCACCACTGACACGAGTCCGTCAAAGCGGCAAGATGCTTGAACCCTTTCGGTATTTTCTCATCGTAATCTGTGGTCACTCCTTACGGAGGTTCATAGCTAAAAAAGCTTATTGTTGGCTTAGATGAGAATGCATCTTTTTTTTAGTTTGTTCGCGAAGTAGACCCCTAATCTTTTCCCTGCATCGTCTGCTCTGAACAAACTTCTTAGAACTCTTTGCTTTCCGACCAAGTCCAACAAGAATGTTTCCTGAGGTTGATTCCGAATCATCAATTCATAATCAACCTCCTCTTGATTCAGGTCCTCCGCTCGCGGAAATAAACGATTCATGTTGTGGATCGTAATTGTTACTTTAAGCAAGAAATGATATAATGCAACAAAAATTATTCACACCCAACAGGCCCAGAATATATATTGAGCACCAATAATTAAAATAAAATGATTATATAAGAAACTATGTAAATGAAATACTGTATATTATAAGTAAATATTATATATTGGTTCATGCAAATATACAAATTCAGAGTATAATGTACTTAGTAAGAGAAAAATATACTAGAGAAGCAAAAAAATGAGTTCCCAAGGGAAAAAAAATTATGAAAGAAGAATTAACGTCGCTTACAGAGAAAAATTACTTGGAGAAAATTTTTATATACAATTACCACTAGTCTTAATCTAATTAAAAAAAGAAAAAAGAACTAACGGCTGGCGATTTTGCAAATAGATGTAATTATTATTTACAAAACCAAAAAAATGTAGAAAAGAAAAATTAACGCCAAAAGATTGAAGAGAAAAAAAAATTAAACTAAGCCCTTTTGTATATCACCAGGCCAAATCTGCAAAAGCCTTGTTTTGTTGGGCGCCAAATGTAACAGGTCCGCCTTTTCGCTACCCGATTAATAAGCGGGTGGCTTAAGCGCCACTCTCCGAAGGAGAGACCACCCACCGAGATTAACGGTTGCCCAGCCTGAGACCCTCGCAGGGAGAGGTTCACTTTTATCCCGAGTTCGGGAAGGGAAGCGGGTTGGCAGACTTAAACACGTGACGCTATACTCCGTATCGCCACACGTCAGAAAACTCTACCTACAATACAGACCTACCACTTAAGAACAGCAGCTTAGGAACTTACGACAGCAGACAAAAGTGACGGGTGATTTCATCACTGGCCGAGTCCAGTCTCCACCTAAAAATGACCGCAAAATGATTCGAGAGTGTCCTTGGCTGATTTCGGAGTCAGCCGCCCCAGTAGAAAAATACTCAAAAAACTAACAAGAAACGCAAACCGAACACATGAAAAAATCCCTTTCAACCCGACTGCATGGAGGTTTGTTTCATTGACTTAAAACGCTTCTATCTTCCTACTGCAAAATAGCATTTTTTTCAACAATTCGCATTGACACTGTGCAGTTTATTCATTCGAGATTTACAATACGTTTTCCCTAGGCCTATTCCAATCTATCCTTTCCCATCTTTCTTCTGTTCTAGCTAGCGGTGTGTGCAAGATAACGTACGTTCACTGTGCGGTGCGGTGGGTTGCTACCAACCGGCTGCTGTTGGTTTGGTTAGGGTCACGGCCCGTATAATAGTCACATGCGCATGGACAACAACTCAAAAAAAAATGTACTCACTCAATACCCGGGGTTTACTTGAGGTTTACCGTCGCTGCTTGGTGGTCCATGTGGTTTTAACAAAATGGCGGGGTCGCCATCGCTATCCTGGGCAATACGCGATCTATCTGATCCGCGCCACGCGGATCCCGAAATTCACTCCTGCTGCTAACGACGCACGGCGTGCGAAATTGGCTGCTTTTTACTCGACGCTAGTAGTCTCACTCGATGCTAGCTGCTTGCTGTTGTTGGATGCTGCCGATTGCTGTTCGGCCAGCCTATCCCGTACAGGGCGCAAATTGACGACGCTACCCTCGTCCGGCGTTGTAGCGGGCCGGGAAACCTTGAAGCTGACGGTGGGGTCAGAAGAAGTCGCTGACAATGTAGCAGGATGTCGATGACGTGTTCCGTGGCGAATCTATCATCCAAAATTTAAAAGAAAACCACACGCAATTTTACGCACACCGCCTTTTGGCAAAAATAGGTGCCCTACCTCTCGCAGCACACTTGCAGGCACGAACTGCGGTCGCACACGGGTAGCACTTTCAAAAAGCGAAATGTTCTATCACTGCCTATCTATGGGAAAGGGGAAAACTGCTTAGCTGGCTAGAAAAAGAATCTTCATGTGTTTCACTACCTTTACTTCCAATCACGTCGCGAGTCAAAATTACGGACAACTCCTGCCTCTTCCACGGGTCAGATTAAAGTGAAAGATCAGGACAAGGTGATCCTCAGATAACCGTCCTTGATCGAAACCTGCCTAACGAAATTCTTTATCGCTGTGTTCGAAAGTACGAAGTTGCATTTTCGGTTAAAGCAATCTTCTTCCAGCGCACGGCTTGCATCTTGTCAACCCGACCAACCCCCCAAGGTTAGAGAGCAAAGTGAAACACTCTCCCGATTGCGGGCGGGTCATCAGCCTTTATCGACAGGTCAACCTCCTCGATCGAGTTAGCGATGATAGGCAAAATTAGGCAACGTAAGCGAGCGTCTGGGATATCATTCTGATAGCAGCACGTATGCCAATTTGATTTGATTTTGTGAGTCGGCGCGCGGTATTGCCGACCACAGATTTTTATTGAAAATCTATTTGGAGTAGCGATTTGAAAATGAAGATGAACTAATATTTAAATTTACCAATTATGCTGATAATATTGATAATGGAATCTTGGCCAATATTAAATTAATTCTACTACTATCTACATGTGAGTTCGTTACAGCGTTCAAATGCGATGACTTCCTCACACAAGCAGAGTTAGATCTGCTTTACAAAGGGCTAAATTACGCTGTTTCCCCCCAGTGCGCGCCGTTACCTGAGATAGTGATCAACATCGAAAATCATATCCAGTATAAAGACGTACCACTAAAAGCGGCGGTGCGTCATGATGTGAAAAAATGTCTCCTACACACTGCTAACAAACGAAGCAATCAAAAACAAGCAGCGTTCGATGAGTAGTATGCGATTCGGCAATTGAAAACGCGCGACGTTACATACGTTCGGGCAGACAAAGGTAATGCTGTGGTAGTCATGGATAAGGAAGAATACGATTCACAAGTCCGTGAAATGATTAACTCAGGCCCGTATGCAGAATGCGCTTATAAAAACGGAAATCCTAAAGACCCTCTCAATGCGATGATTAATGGGGCAAATAGTACCCGTCAAAAAGTTGCTCACTTAATGGGAGAAGTAAAGTTGGAAAAACGGTTACTTATATCTAATTCAAAAGTTGCATCGCTATATTGTCTTCCCAAGATACATAAAACCCCTATGGCAATGAGACCGATCTCGTCCAATGTTTCTACCCCTACAGAAAAAATGGCTGCATGGTTGGTAGAAGAAATGAAAAATTATCCTGTTACGCATGGGGCAAACGTGAAAAACTCAATAGAATTAGCTGAGCAGCTCAAAAATACAGTGATACGGAGGGGAGAAATTATGGTTTCGTTCGATGTCAGTGCTTTATTTCCGAGCGTGCCAGTCCCAGAAGATGTACGAAGCCTTCGTGACCACTTGGAAAGAAGCCGAGCTCCACCGTTCCACATTGAAGCGTATATATCAATAGTAGAACAGTGTATGAGCCAAAAAATTTTCACTTTCAGGGTAAAATCTCACCACTCCTGGCAGAAGTCTTCATGAGTGACTTCGAAGTTGCACTACAAAAAGAAAAGTTTTTTCCCAGAGTATGGAAACGCTATGTGGACGATGTTTTTGCCATTGTAAAAGAAAGACACCTCCCAAAAACACTCGATTTATTAAACTCTAGACATCCCACTATAAAGTTCACTGTCGAACGAGAAGTGGATGGAAAAATACCCTTCTTAGACTTGATGATTTCTAAGAAAAATGATAATACTCTTAAACTTGGTATCTACCGTAAACCAACATCCACTGATCGCTACATTACATCGGACTCTAATCATTACGGTGCTCAGAAACAAGCAGCGTTCCATTCAATGGTACATCGTCTTATCTCTATACCTATGGAAAAAGAAGAATTCTTAGAGGAGAGGGAAAAAATCTATGAATCTGCCCGAATCAATGGATATGACAAAAAGTTCGTTGACAAAATAGTTAGTATCCATAAGCGTAAAAAACATAAAGAGAATGTTACCACCCTACAACCCCAGAAAGACGACATTGAAAGGATCAGTATGCCATTCTATCCTAAAGCCACAAACCCGATAAAGAAATGTCTTAGGAAACACGGATAGCACGTTGTCTTTAAAAGCAACAACACGCTGCGTGATATGCTCTGCAATGTAAAAGACAGGATTCCAGCCGAAGATAAGTCGGGAATCTATCAAATCGATTGTAATGGTTGCCCGGCAATTTACATCGGACAAACCCGCCGCAAATTTAAACAACGTGTGAAAGAGCATAAGGATGCAACTGAGAACGAACGAGTGAACGAATCTAGTGTCGCGATGCATGCTGCCAATCACCAGCATAAAATAAACTGGAACAGTGCTAAACTAATAAAACCAGTGAAGAAGTCATCGCATTTGAACGCTTGGGAGTCGCTGCATATCACCACAGCTGAGCAATGTTTGATGAATGAAGACGATGCTCCGATAGTATCGCCGCTCTTTCATCTAACAAAGCTTAAGTTGTAACTACTCGCTTATCAAAATCAGTTGGACCTAGCCCCGATGATGGGTAACATCTACCCGAAACCGGTTGGCGAATAAGGTAAATGCTTATTTTATTTTGTAAGAACAATAAGTGATAGTGTCCAGTATATACGTTACATTATTAGTTCAATAGTTCTTACGTTGTACGAAGATACGAAAGTGAAAGTTGATGACTTTAAATATCTGGGTATTTACCTTGACTCAACGTTATCTCGGGATCGGCAAATCAAACATCTACCTCGTTCCAAGAAAAACACTGTTATTGTTTTACTACGGTTGCATTCATTCCCAAATCCAATATCTAGCATTAGCATGGATTCACGCCAGCAAATCACAACTTAAAAAAAAATACAAGTCGTGCAAAATAGATACTTGAAACCCACATTTCAAATGCCGATGCTTTACTCAACTATTCAACTGTACTCGAATGATAACCATACCATCTTACCTGTCCTAGCCTTACGTGACATGCAGACGGTTATTCATATCCACAAGGTCCTACACCAATCAAATTACCATCATAATATGTCTCTAAATGTTGGCAACATACTGCAAAATACCCGACAAGCAAATTTTATACAGCGTAATAGAGCAACCATGAATCTTGGCCAGACGTGCATTTCGTTTTTTGGCCCTTCAATTTATAACACTCTACCTGATGAAATCTAACAGATCACCAACATCGATCTTTTCAAATACAAATTAAAGCAATTATTCAAGTTAAATATAAGCAACTAGTTGAGCCCGAATCTTACGGTCCGGAAAATATAAATGTCTGTTCAGAATTCCGAAGACTGCGAATACATTCCATTGGCCAGTGTTTGCGAAGATGTTTAATCTTTGTATTAGTTCTTTGAGTTCTTATATTGCATATTGCGGCGCTCATAATAAATCCTTCTGCTGCGGCGGTGGTAACGCGCTCAGGAGATAACCGCGAGACAACCGCAAAATTAAAATTTAGGTTTTCTGGTTTGTGGTTCGACAAAATATCAGTTTTGTAACGTGTTTGTGGTGGAAAATAATTGATTTGGTAAATTTTCAAATACTTAATTACTACAATAAATCATTCGGTTATCTTTTGGTGGTTTGGTTCAGCTGAGGAGTCAAGATTGTCGTGTCCGTCGGTTATTTTCAACCGAGTCCTCCGAAACACGGAACAACGTCCGTCAAAGTCTACGTTCGTCCAAAAACTGACTCTTGTTTAGAGCATGCTATATCATGCTACAGTATGCGTAAGTCTCATATTGAACGATTCATTTCTCTCCTTGTCTCTTATCGTTCGTATGACGGTATTCTTCCTATGCAAGGGGTTTCAGTTACACTCAAGTAAATAATTCAGTTTCATTAGATTTATTTTACGCTGATTCATCTAACTCGGCTCGTTCCCTACAAAGATAACCGCAATGTGAGGATTTTTCTTGCAATCTGCAATAATATAGCTCAAGAAGTTGTACCTAAAAGAGTCATAGCCGGAAACTGAAACAAATAGTTTTTATGGTCGTATTGGATTTTATTTAACTGAATAAAAACTTCTGGCTGTTTGCAACATTTATGTAGTCTGATTAGAGTAAAATGCTGCTTAGAAAATTCTTGATCCTTTGCTATCATTAAGGCCATTGCAAATCATATTTAAAGTTTTTGTCACCCCCCCCCCCTTGGAAATTGGCTTGAAAACTCGGGGGGCAAAAAAATAATATGTGGGATATGAGTCAAATTTCTTTTTATGAAATCAATTGTCTGTGGGCTCTACAGTCTGAAAAATGAGTCTCCGAGTTGAATTAACGCTTCTAGCACGAAACAGAAATGGAAATTCGAACAATGGAATTTCCGAAAATGGTCCAAAAAAATTTTCCTTCGTTTTTGTCTTTTTTCGTATATTTTTGCATAGAAAATAACATATATATTATAAGCAAGAATAGATTCGGTTTTCACGTTTAAACCTTAAATAAAAATTCTTAAAATCCAGGTTTTTTTTGGTCGATTAAAAAATTTACTTTGTTTTTTTTTCGCCCCCCCCTTCAGTGGCCGAACACCACAAGGGCAAAAACTTTATAAAATATTTGTAATGGCCTAACTCATTTTTTAAAATTTTGCGACTTGGTTCGGTCTGATTTAACACCGACCATATGATATCGAGTCAAGCAGTCGGGACGAGCAGTTGAGTCGAGTTGTCGAGTCATGCAGTCAAGTCGAGCAGTTAAATCGAGCAGTTCAGTCGAGCAGTTTAATCGAGCAATTAAGTCGAGTAGTCCAGTCGAAGAGTTGAAACGAGTAGTCTAGTCGAGCAGTAGAATCGAATGGTTTAGTCAAGCAGTCGGGTAAAGCGGTTATGTTTAACAGTTGAGTCAAGCAGTTCTTTCGAGCAGTTCATTCGAGTAGTCGAGTCGAGCAGTTCATTCGAGCAGTCGAGTCGAGTAGTCCAGTCGAACGGTTTATTCGAGCAGTTGAGTCGAGTAGTCCAGTTGAGCAGCTGAGTCGAGCAGTCGAGCGCAGTCGAGTCGAGTAGTCCAGTCGATCAGTTGAGTTGAGTAGTCCAGTCGAGCAGTTGTATCGAACATTTGAATCAAGCAGTTGAATCGAGCAGTTAAGATGAGCTGTCAAATCAAACAAGTCAAGCAGTTGAGTCGAGCAGTCAAATCAAGCTGTTCAGTCAAGCAGTTCAGCCGAGCAGTTGAGTTGAGCAGTCGAGATGGCCAGTTGAACCGAGCAGTCAAGTCGAGCAGTTTAATCGAGCAGTCCAGTCAAGCAGTTTAATCGGTGGGCCAATCAGATTGCAAGGCAGTTTGACAGTCGGTCATAGACGTTCGTTAAGAGTCACGACAGCTGTCAGCTGAAGCCGCCTCCGATAGTGGTGGTAATTTTCAAACAAAATTTATACGAGACAACGCATGTATCTAATGCTGCGCAGTATGACGAATGCAGCGTGGTGTTTCCCCTCTTTTGTTTATCGTAAAAAATAAGACTATCAAAAGTCAGAATTTTCCCTTTCTTACGTTGCCGATAACAGAAAAAACCAACATGTTTCATTATCTACATCCCACATGCAACAAATTTTCTGAAGCATAAAACCGTATGATTGCGTAATTCTTACAGCTGCTGTCAAGCCTGGCCAGCAAGCCTGGCTCAAACGGCTTCAAGAAAAATGTATGGGAATGACGTTCGTGCCAGGGATGTGGACAGAACATGTCTATGCTGGAGCCATCTGTGAAATCTTTTAGCTTTTTCAATGATCCATTGAGAGCAAATTGAAGGTACGCTATGTAACGCTAACGCTATGTAACTCTATGAGGTGCAACTACATTACTTTTGCTCGTCTTGAATGTAATTTGGTTTGAGTCTGCTTAATGTGGGCGATTATTACCACGAAAATACATATCGCACCCCTCGTTTTGGCGACAGACATAACATCTTATATAAATAGACTAGTTGAGCCCGAATCTTACGATCCGGAAAATATAAATGTCTGTTCAGAATTCCGAAGACTGCGGATACATTCCATTGGTCAGTGTTTGCGAAGATGTTTAATCTTTGTATTAGTTCTTTGAGTTCTTATTTTACATAATATAGCTCTAAGAAGTTGTACCTAAAAGAGTCATAGCCGGAAACTGAAACAAACAGTTTTTATGGTCGTATTGGATTTTATTTAACTGAATAAAAACTTCTGGCTGTTTGCAACATTAATGTAGTCTGCTACTTAGAAAATTCGTGATCGTTGGCTATCATTAACTCATTTTTTAAAATTTTGCGACTTGGTTCGGTCTAATTTAACACCGACCATATGATATCGCGACAAGCAATCGAGTCAAGCAATTGAGTCAATCAGTTGGGCCGAGCAATCGAGTCGAACAGTCAAGTCGAGTAGTCAAATCGAGTAGTCTAGTCGAGCAGTTGAATCAAGCTATTCAATCAAGCAGTCCGGACGAGCAGTTGAATCGAGTGGTCGAGTCGAGCAGTCAAGTCGAGCAGTTAAATAGAGCAGTTCAGTCGAGCAGTTTAATCGAGCAATTAAGTCGAGTAGTCCAGTCGAGCAGTTGAAACAAGTAGTCTAGTCGAGCACTTGAGTCGAGCAGTCGAATCGAATGGTTTAGTCAAGCAGTCGAGTCAAGCGGTTAAGTTGAACAGTTGAGACGAGCAGTTCATTCGAGCAGTCGAGTCGAGCAGTTCATCAGAGTAGTCGAGTTGAGCGGTTCATTCGAGCAGTCTAATCGAGTCATTCGAGCAGTGAAGTCGAGCAGTTGATTCGAGCAGTCGAGTCGAGAGTCCAGTGCATTTGAATCGAGCAGTTCAATCGAGCTGTCGAATCAAACAGAAGTCAAGCAGTTGAGTCGAGCAGTCGAGTCGAGCAGTTTAATCGAGCAGTCCAGTCAAGCAGTTTAATCGAGCAGTCAAGTCGAGTAGTCCCGTCGAGCAGTTGAATCGAGTAGTCTAGTCGAGCAGTTGAGTTGAGCAGTTGAGTCGAGCAGTTCGGTCAACCTATTCAGTCGAGCAGTTAAGTTGAACAGTCAAGTCGAAGTCAAGTAGTTGAGTCAAGCAGTCGGGTTGAGTGGCTAAGTCGAGCAGTCTAGTCGAACTGTAGAATCAAGCTGTCAGTTGAGTTGAGCAATCAAATCGTGTAGTCTAGTCGAGCAGTTTAATTGAGCAATCAGGTTGAGTAGTTGAGTCGAGCAGCCGATTCGAGTAGTCCAATCGAGTAGTTGAGTCAGGCAGCTCATTCGAGCAGTTGAGTCGAGTAGTCCAGTCGAGCAGTGGAATCAAGCAGTTGAATCGAGCAGTTGAGTCGAGCGTCGAATCGAACAGTTGAATCGAGCAGTCTAGTCGAGCAGATAAATCATGCTGTCCAGTCAAGTAGTCCCGTCGAGCAGTCGACTCGAATAGTCCAGTCGAGCAGTTCAATCGTGCAGTTAAGTAGAGCAGTCAACTCGAGTAGTAAGTCTAGCATATGTGACAAGCAGCCGAGTCGAGTAGTCCACTCGAGCAGTTAAATCGAGCTGTTCAGTCAAGCAGTCAAGTCGATCTATCCAATCAAGCAGTTGAGTCGAGAAGTTGAATCGAACAGTTCAGTCGAGCAGTTCAGTTGAGCAGTCCAGTCGAGCAATCAAATCGAGCAGTCTAATCGACCAGTCCAGTCGAGCAGTCTAGTCAACCAGTTGAGCAATCGAGCAGTCCAACGGTCGACTGAGAACACAACCCATTGCTACAAAAGCATGACGTCCTGTCAGGGACCTTGTTTTAGTTACCGATAAGCCTCTTATGACGTCCTGTCAGAGACCTGGTTTTCGGTACAGACATAAGCCTCTTATACAAATAGATAGATTATATATTGTCAATTGCAAGGAAAATTGTACCATCCAAAGTGCGATATCGCTCATAAAAGTGCTATTTTGCATTAAATCGTTTCGGTATCTTCGGCGTACTTATTGCTTGGAAGGTAACGAATAAGTGCGCCGAAGATACCGAAACGATTTAATGCAAAATAGCACTTTTATGAGCGATATCGCAATTTGGATGGTACAATTTTCCTTGCAATTGACAATAAATAAATAGATAGTTGTAACCCGCGCACGTCGCCTCGCGTCCAATGGATCATTGTAGGTAGCTTTTGCTCATGCTTTCCGCTAGATGAACACTAAAGCCCCACGTGGCATATTTAGTAAACTTTAAGGCTGATACAGATTACACGTCATAATTTCTTGCCGTTCCGTTATTGTTGACGGTTGATAACGGTTAATCTGAACCGGTCTTTTTAGTTGGGCCAATCAGATTGCAAGGCAGTTTGACAGTCGGTCATAGACGTTCGTCGAGAGTGTTTGACAGAACATGTCTATGCTGGAGCCATCTGTGAATTTTTTTAGCTTTCTCAATGATCCATTGAGGGCAAATAGGAGGTACGCTATGTAACGCTAACGCTATGTAACTCTATGAGGTGCAACTACACTACTTTTGCTCGTCTTGTATGTAATCTGGTATGATTGGTTTGAGTCTTTGCTTAATGGGGGCGATTATTACCACGAAAATACATATCACGCCCCTCGTTTTGGCGACAGACATAAGCTTCTTATATAAATAGATTATATAAATAGATTATATAATTTAAGCGCATTTAAGCGCATAGAGTAGAATTAATATCAAGATAACCGGATATAAATTTTTGTTTTTTGTTGAACCAGTAGCTTAGTTGTTTTCTGTAATTTAGAGCCCCTTAAGGGGACATAAACGACCAAAAATTGTGAAAAAATCATTATTTTTTTATTTCAGATTTTGATTCTGCAGTCTTTTCCGCTTATTTTGATACTAAATTTGTAATGATCTGACCACGGGAAGAGGCCGAAAAACGATCATACACATAAGCATTCCAGTGCGGCGTGGAACAACTTCGGCGGAATAAAACGCCGCTCCTGGAAAACCACGAAACCACGACCACGAGAAAAAGAAGACAAAATTTTATTTTTTCAGGCATCTATTTTTCTTCTTTTTCGTTTTTCTTAAGCTGAGTTTTGTTTACGAAACTCAAAAGTTATAAAAGTCTTTCCCAAGCTACTACCAACAACAATAAAAAAAGTTTGTTCCAATACGTTGTGTAGCTTCTGAGAAAAAGGTACATAAAGTTTGAAAATCGTGGTTTTCCAGGAGCGGCGTTTTATTCCGCCGAAGTTGTTCCACGTCGCACTGGAATGCTTATGGGTATGATCGTTTTTCAGCCTCTTCCCATGGTCGGATCATTACAAATTTAGTATCAAAATAAACGAAAAAGATTGCACAATCAAAGTCTGAAATAAAAAACCCGATTTAATCCACCTAGTGGTGAAAGGAACCTTTGTTATACGGTCTTACTTGCTATTTGAGATAGAAATCGACACGTCTTCGGAACATAATTCATCTATTGGTTAACGTTGCGTGGTGCGTTGGTTTTAATTAAATTTTTGGAAATTAAATAAGTTTACAAAATTTGAACAAAATAGCAGCACCTATAAATTTTGATAGATCCTTTTTTCATGAAATTACTGAGTAAAGGTAAGCTGGTTGGTAATTTGAGTAAGTGCAAGTAAAAGCTAGTTATAAGAGGAAATATTATTCTTTAACATATACATTGCGTAGTAAAAGTCTAGTTTATAGGTTTTTGAACTACGCATAAATTTCTGTAACGCCATTATTTTTGATTGACATCAATAAAGTTTTCTTGAATAAATTTCATCAATTTCTATTAACCTTCGATTACTCACGTTGTTGCATTTTGTACAACACGTGTAGGTTTTTGAATGCCATATTGTTATAAAGTTACAAATCTCTGTTTAACTTACGTATGTTCTTCAATTACCTTGTTATGAGCAAAATGTCATAATTATTCAATGCATTAATACTTTAAATTGTTGGGCAAATAGATCAGCATAAACTGACATCACAGAAACGAAGCAATCAGCATGTGAGTTGTACCGCGATTGGCCCTTGAAGTTTGTCTCGTTTCTTCATTTGTAAAAATGGTGTCTGTATGCAGCAACACAATCAGCAAATATAAAATGTTTAAAATGTATCTGTTGGTAGTCGAGTCATTCGGGGTCAAAATTAAGGCATTTTTTTAATCAAAGTTCTACAGTACCTAAACAAACAAACATAAGGTATACTATATTCATCAAAGTTGTGTATTTTTACTATTTATATAATTTTGTAATACATGAAAAAGGAATACAACAATTACAAAAAGAGCTAAAATAGAAAAAACTGATCTTACAAATTCATATACAATGAATAAGATTTTTCTCTCTTCGCTTAATAGATAGAAGGTTACTGTATTCAACAAAATTTCTTGTAATAATATGTTCTAAAATTTTGCAGAACACATCAATGTGTTATATTGAAACTGAAGAAAAATATTTTTTTTATTTCACTTTTAGGGGGATTAATCAAAATTTAAATTGCACCAGACGATAGAACTTTCAATTTCAAGAAATTCTTCCGAAGGTTCCATAAACCTAAAACCAAGTTTTCCCAGTCAAAATTCTAATGCGCATGTCTTTTTGGCTTTGGGCCATTGTGCGCGCGAGTTACCGAATTACAAAAGTCGGCGCGAGTGTTGGAGGGTTAATATCTTTTGATCGGCAAAACCGATTCTTCTGAAATTTTGCAGATATATTTGTAGCGTTAAAATCTCTAATTTGATGCCAAAATAATTCAAACTAGATAAATCATGTTTGATGAAATCGTTATAACTTATTGTAAATTTTAATGTGTTGTATTCAATTGATCATAACTTTCAAATTAAACGTCCAATCAAAAAACAAATCAATAGTGATCTATTAGGTTATGTTACCTGTCAAATGAGACTAATGGCGTCTAAATCGGTTTAGTCATTTCTAAGAAACAGGCGATAATTATTACCTTGTCAAAACAGGTTTTTTAAGCATAACTTTTAAACTGATTGTTTGTTTTCAAAAAAATTTATCCGAAAAATTTAGTGTTAACAAGAGCTTTCATTCGATACCAAGATTGTTGAAATCGGTCATTTGGGTCCGGAGAAAATCGTGTCACTTAATTTTTACTTTTTTACTTATAACTTTTAAACGAAATGTCGGACCTCGAAACAATTCAATAGTGATATACTAGGCAATAATACCTTTCAAACAAAAGTAATAGCGAACAAATCGGTTCAGCCATCTCCGAGAAACAGGCGATAGAAAAGTTGCGCCCCGCACATACATACACACATACACACACACACACACATTGCTCAGTTCGTCGAACCCTGTCGATTGGTATATGTGACTCGGCCCTCCGGGCCTCGGATCAATTTCGTGTTTTTCGACCAATTCCTAAACCTTTGTTATAGTATAACAAAGGTAAAAAAAATAATGATTTTTTCAAAAATTTTAGTTTTTCATGTCCCCTTAAAAGGAAATTAAATTCCACTGGGTGCTCATTGAGTGTTAGAATTAGTTGACTGCTCCCAACGCCCTCAGCGATTTCGAAATAGATATAAATTAAACTGTCGAGTGTTTGATAAAAGGAATTCGTTTTTTTATACGATTTACACTATTCCGCAAACACCGACACCGAACAGCTGTTTTTAGTAAACGTAGACGTAAACATCTCGTGGGCACTCTCAAGCCCCTCCAAGATGCGGCAAAGGTTAAGAGAAGGTGACGGCTTATCTTGTGTGCTTTATAACATCACTCTTAATGGTGTGATCCGAAGAGCGGGCATTGAAACGAGTGGCACGATTTTCAGCAAAGGTAGCCCACTCATTGCCTTCGCAGATAACTTTGATGACACATCCAGGAACTTTTCGACGGCGGAGACAATCTACGCCAGACTGTCAGCGGAGTTTAAAAGGATTGGGCTTAAATTAAATGCACCGAATGATGAAGGACGACAGAGCGAAGAAAAAAGTTTTCTACAACAACCCCACCGGCACCAGTAACAGAGGGACTTGCGACTTGCGACGGTAAGACTAGGTAACGAGTGACCCAGAATCGAATCGAATAAAGACGACTGCTTGAAATATCACGAACCACTTCGGGATATTGCGGACGATGACGATGACGACATTTGTTTACGGTTTTTAAAGAAGGAATTTCTATTCTATTTGGTCCTATTTTCGTCAATCTTTTCCAACAAAATGTTACACATAAATACACATTTTGTTTGCAGGGGGTACATTTTTTGTGAAATATCGCCAGGGAGTTCGCGGACAAAAAAAAGGTTGGGAACCACTGGTGTAGGGTTATAAGGATTACTGATACGCAATGGTGAACAAATCAAGGTGATGTCATCTGGCAGATACTGGCGTCCTTGTTTACAAACAGACCGCAGAATCCCAAAAAGTTTCAGCTGTTTAAACGGCAAGGTTTTTGTTTAAACCGAGTTTAAACAGCATTAGGACTAAATTTAAAGGCCATTATGCCTGTAAAATGTTAAAAAACACGCTACATTCGCTATAAACGGAAAGGAAAATTTTACAAAATGTAAACAAGGGCGCCAGTATCTGTCAATTGACGGTATGATGATTTGTTCTATTGGTAGTTTGTTGGCATCGGGAAACGATTTTCGATGAATACAAATCGTGTCTTCACGTATAGGTGGCAAAGTGTGCGTAAGATAAATGTCAGCAATCTCTATTGATTAATATCAATCTCTACATCAGACCACATAATATCGCTTTCTGATTCAACTTCGTTCTGCATGCTCTGTTGGTTTTCCATTGTTTCCAAGTGATTATCTGCAACATCGCTGCAATCGTCAATCAAAGATGAATTCAGGTAAGACGTGCTTAAGCTTCCACTAGTTCCCGCAGTGCAAGGTTGTCCCATTGCAAGCAGTCCTGTCATAGCACATCGATTTGTGGGATCCAAACTAAAATGTTTTAAATCCATTATATTAATTTGCATAAACAACTAATGTGCACATCAACATTTACTTTAGTGCAGTAGTATAATGCTCCAGCGCCGCAGAATGGTCTTTATTGTTACTGAGCAGATCGCCTAACATAACATTTAGTTTGCAGCTTTGTGTTAATATTGCATGTTTCTTTAATAATTGAACACAGCTCACAACGTCATTTTCCTGTCGATAAATCTCAGCTAAAAGATATATTGCAGGAAGATAAAGTTCGTTCAGATTTAGTGCTTTCTGTAGCAGCGGTTTGACTTTTGGTTTTGTTGCATCATCTTGTAAATAAGCACGGCAAAGAAGCTGAAATGCAAAAAAGACATATAATCTTGGATATAATGCATGTTTCCAAAAACTAAAGTAAAATACTCTTTTGAATATAAAAAAAACTACAATATATACAGCCCTAAGCGTTGTACGAAAGGGTGACGTAGGACTACATCAGATAATTGGATCAAAGACTAATGTAAACTGCATTTCTTGCATATGTATGTTTATAAGAATCTGTGAGTGCCATTGTTTAAGTGAATGTTTAAAAGAGAAGAGCGAAATACTTTGGTGCGAACCAACTACCGGTTGAAAGCCCCATTAAAAAGTAAAAATAAACCGAAATATTAAGATTCATTTCTTCATTGAATGCAAGGGAGGGATTCCACGCCAAGTGACGAAAAAATAACATATTTTTTAATTTATCATTTTTGATTTAGCTGAAACTTTGCATAGCTGTTCTCCTTAAAAAATGGTGTCATTTTATCATATCAGGTATTTGTTTAAGATGTCGACTGCAGGCCCTTTTGACCTAACCAAAAATGGTGCTAATCCATTAAATATTTTATATTGGAAAAATGGTTTATTTGATCGAAATAGCGTCTTCAGAAAAGTTGTAGATAATAAAATTACCTTTCTAAAAAAATATGTGGACTGTAAAAATTTTTTTTTGTTGAAAAAAAAAAAATAAAACTAAAAAGTTAAATATCTAAAAAAGTGCATTTTTAAAATTTTAATTTTTTGACATGATAAAGGTAACAATATGCACTAATTTTTCTGAAAGTTTCATTGCTGGCGAATGAAGGGCAAACAAGTTATAATATTTTAAAAATTTCATGTTTTTTTAATTTCACCAAAAATAATTTTTTATAGTGTATAACTTTCTCTAAAGATGAGAATTATAATACTTATTATAAGATGCATCACGCCCTTGATCTTTGCCATTACGACCCTGTAGGTATCACCCCACGGGTTCGCATTGGCACTAGCACAGAACCTTTCAAAGCAGGCTCGTTTACTAGCTTTTATCTCACTCTTAAGCGCTGCGCGTACAGCAACAAGTGCTACTCGACATTCAGCCCTGCCTTCGTCCGAACGCATTATGCAACCTCTTTGCATAATTCTCCTCGTACGAAAGCACGCTTCGCGGAGTTCCGCAATTTCAGCTGGTCACCAGTAAGCCGGTGACCTCCCATACCTAGGTCGGCTTTTCCTAGACATGGTAGCGTCACACGCTCGTGACAGTACCTCAATCAAATGATCAGCGTTTGGATCGGGCATACCGCTATCACCGCACTCTCTTCGGATCGCTTCCACAAATATTTCCGGATCGAAGTATGTCTTGCATCCACGGGTGGTTGGAGTGTCGACTCTACTCGCCGCCTGCCACCTCGTTATCTGACCGACACCATAGCAGTGTACCTGATGGTCACTGTGAGTGTAGCCATTGTCTACCCACCAGTCTCCTATCAGACCAGGACTGCCGAAAGTCACGTCGATGATAGACTCCGCACCGTTCCTACTGAAGGTACTTGTGGCACAGAGAACAGACATCCAAGCGAAAGGTCTCCACTTGGATAAAACTTATGTCAAATTAGTTGGGAAACTATAGTGTTGATGTCGCTAAAGGCGCATAAAATTCTACACTAAACTTACAACAGCTAGCTTCTGGCGCTAGCATAACGCTTATAGTCCATATATACTAGCGTCAGAGGAGCCAAAGGTTGTCAGTGTGCAAATCAAAAGAATCATTTAGTTGGGAAACTATAGTGGTGGTGACGCTAGCATATTAGGTGATTTTAATTTGAAATTTTATCCGTTAAAGTCGCCCGCCACAACCACCGACCTTAAACCAGTCAGCACAATTGATACTAAGTCTACCATCCGCGTAAACTGCTCGATAGACCAACTCGGTGGAGCATAACAGCTGCAGTAGAACACTCCACCCACTTTGGCAACCGCAAATCCTTCGTCTGCAGTTGACACAACCTCATGAACTGGGAACCTGCCGCCGTCCCGAACCTTTCCGAGACCCAGTTGCCGTTTCCGGCAGGGACGCGATATGGATCCGAGATTATGGCAATGTCCATTGCTGACTCAGAAACTGCTTGGTGTAACAGTTGCTGAGCCGTTCTGCGAGCATTTGTTCGTTTTATTTCCTGCTATGATTATGAGAATTAAAAATGTGCATTAGATTTCTAACAATCCTATAATATTCTTATTGCGGTCACTCATATCATACAGGAAATAACACACTCGTAATACAAGGCAAGAGTAACGTATTAGAGCCAAATGAAAAAAGCAAGCTGTAAACAAATGGGCATCAAGAGAATGAATTTCAGTCGTGTTGTCGCGTTAGCAAAACAAATAGTTTTGCTTTTATCATCACGCACGCGTTTAAAATTGCAAGCATCAAAGTTGCCATTAAGCCTGCCCGCCCAGTTAGCTCCGGGGTGCGATGCTGGCCTAACAAGCCTGTCGTATGTTCGAGCCTCGACTGGGCGGTACCGCTACAGAGTTGATAGGATCTTTACACTAGCCCCGTGATTTTCATGTACTCTAATAACCGGCAGTGAAGTCTATCGATAAAGAAGGGTCAAGTTCTGAAAGACGTTTTGTCTTTCTACTATATAAATATCTTATATATAAAAGAGCAGCAAAAAAGCTCGACCGCGCATTACTTGAGAACGGAGGGTCCGATTTGAATCGTCTTTCTTTATTGTGTTCGTTTCCACCACGGCTATGTTTTTACGGCGAGATAAATCGGAAAATTTACTGGAAAAAACTCGAAAACTCGAGAAATTAGTTTTCCATATAAAACCCGCAACGCATTGTATGCGCAATATCAGTGGTTACTACGATCATCAACCGATACCACGTTCGATTTACAGCACCGTTGTCGTCAAAAACAAACACGTGTTACCTTCATTGAAATTGCCACATGTAACAATGAGGGATATTCTTGCTATTAATCATTTTTGTGGTCTAGCAAGATCATAAAATAATCAAGATTATGTAATGTGTTGTAGGTATAACACAGAGAACAGACTACCAGGTAATTGACGAAAAGTGTGTAAAAGGTTTTTATGTAATCAACGAGTAATCCCACAGAGAACAGACATCCATTCAGGAACATATTTTTCGAGAATTCCCGAGAATTTTTCGAGAAGTTTCCCAACTAATTTGACATAAGTTTTATCCAAGTGGGGACCTTTCGCTTGGATGTCTGTTCTCTGTGATATAAATACTTTTAGAATAGATTTGTTAATGGATTGCTGAAAACTATGTTTATCCACAGACAACAGATTAACAGGCTCGAAGAAAGTAATCGATTTTTTGTGTGTATCTGTGGTGTGTGTAAATCTGCCGGTGGCGCCCTCCAGAAATAGTTTGCCAAACGCATACAAAAATATGCATGCACCTTTACCAACATTACTTTGTGCTGGAGTTACATAGTAGCGATGGCAGCGACATCAAGTTTTAGTTTGCCGCTTACAGCTCGCGGGGTGCTCCATTGTAGGATTACCACAGAGAACAGACATCCAAGGATCCAAGCGAAAGGTCCCCACTTGGATAAAACTTATCTCAAATTAGTTGGGAAACTATAGTGATGGTGTCGCTAAAGGCGCATAAAATTCTACACTAAACTCACAACAGCTAGCTTCTGGCGCTAGCATAACGCTTTTAGTACATATATACTAGCGCCAGTGGAGCCAAAGGTTGTCAGTGTGCAAATCAACCAAATCATTTAGTCGCTAGCATATTAGGTGATTTTAATTTGAAATTTTATCCAAGAATTCTCAAAAAATATGTTTCTGAATGGATGTCTGTTCTCTGTCACCCCCCCCCCCCTCCCCCCCCCCTTGGAAATTGGCTTGAAAAATCGGGGGACAAAAAAATAATTTGTAGGATATGAGTCAAATTTCTTTTTATAAAATCAATTGTCTGTGGACTCTACAGTCTGAAAAACTCGAAAAATGAGTCTCCGAGTTGAATTAACCGAGTTGAAATTCGAACAATGGAATTTCCGAAAATCGTCCAAAAAAATTTTCCTTCGTTTTTGTCTTTTTTCGTATATTTTTAGTAGAATCAATATATATAGAATGCCAGTGTCGCTGTTTTTCTACAGGACTCATTGTGGTAAACATGATGCTGACAATCTGTATCAAGTCTGTGCATCGGGAACTTCATTGTCAAAGTTTCTCATTGTTATTTATCTGTTCTTTATCTGTGCGCTGGTTGGTGCTGTCATCAGTGCGCTCTCCGCTGTGTTTTTATGCCAGTGAAATGGTGTTAAACGTTCTTTTTCTTTTCGTCCGGATGAATAGAATCCCAGAACTGCGCCCTTTAGCACCGATTTTTTTTTCAGAAATTTGAAGCAAGCGAAGTTTCCAATCACATTATTTGGCAGCCATAGTTGAAATTTCAAACTGGTTGTCAAAGTTTGACAATGAGATTCCCCTTTTGATGAATCTCAGGCACACACACATTTGCATATATAATGTAAATACATTATCTGAACATGTGTGATGTTTACCACGCGCACTGCAGCGACACTGGCATTCTATATATATTGATTATACTATATTTTTGCATAGAAAATAATAACGTATATATTATAAGCAAGAATAGATTTGGTTTTCACGTTTAAACCTTAAATAAAAATTCTTAAAATCCATGTTTTTTTTTGCTCGATTAAAAAATTCACTTTGTTTTTTTCGCCCCCCCCCCCCTTCAGTGGCCGAACACCGGAAGGTCAAAAACTTTATAAAATATTTGTAATGGCCTAATCATTATTTAATTTCTCAGGAACATCTAAAAGGCCATTGCAAATCATATTTAAAGTTTTTGTCTACCGACCTCCCCCCCCTTGGAAATTGCCTTGAAAAATCGGGGGACAAAAAAATAATTTGTAGGATATGAGTCACATTCTTTTAATAAAATCAATTGTCTGTGGGCTCTACAGTCTGAAAAACTCGAAAAATGAGTCTCCGAGTTGAATTAACGCTTCTAGCACGAAACAGAAATGGAAATTCGAACAATGGAATTTCCAAAAAATCATCCAAAAAAATTTTCCCTCGTTTTTGTCTTTTTTCGTATATTTTTGCAAAGACAATAATAACGTATATATTATAAGCAAAAATAGATTCGGTTTTCAAGTTTAAACCTTAAATAAAAATTCTTAGAATCCATGTTTTTTTGCTCGATTAAAAAATTCACTTTGTTTTTTTTTCGCCCTCCCCTTCAGTGGCCGAACACCGGAAGGACAAAAACTTTATAAAATATTTGTAATGGCCTAATTAACTTGACTAACTATTTTTAAATATCCGTTCCGTAATCCTCAAAATCCTTATTCGCCAGTAAAATTCACAGCGTATTGCGCAGAATAATTATATTTTCTTTCCTTGGACGCGTAAATACTTGTAAGCGTCATACTTGATGAACACCTTATTCAGTTTTATAATATTTACGTGATTTATCGAAACATAATGTAAACACAAAAGATAATTTTTACAGGCTTGAATGAATATACATACAGAAAATTAGAAATTAACCCTCTAACGGGTCTACAGACGGCCTTAACTTTCGGGCTTCAGAGCCATATACGAAACTTGTTTTGAATTGACAATATGAAATATGCGTTCATAGCAGATTTTTTGACATTTTGATATTAATACCATGCGTTCAAAAGTTTGAAAAACAACTGTACAGAAAAATTATTATTATACTTCGCTTTTGAAGAAAAAGGATATCTACAACAAAATGATTATTCTCAAAATTTTACTATTAGTTTGCTTGGCTTGCATTTTGCAATATATCCGAATTAGAAAAAATAACTGAATAGAGCATTAGATATGAAAAAGACGAATGGAACATTTTCTTAGCTGGCGCTCCTTCAGATAATTTTTTTGCATGGAAATCAAAACTTAGGCTTCTTTTGAATGTACTTTCATGAATAGATAGTCATTAGCTTAATCGCCTCGATTTTACAATGTTAGAGGGTTAGGAAAACAAGATGAGGGCGAAAAATAGTGCAAAAGCTGCGCCATAAACATGCTTGAGAATGGAAAATATGATCGATATGATGATAAAACATGATACATGACATAAGACATCGGTCCTTTAAAATGTCACTAACGAAAATAAATCTTACAAAATTACTACAGTGCAACGTTTACTTCCTATTTTTCATATAACATTTCTAAGCTCTAGTATCTATTGATTGAAAAGAGCATCTATTGATGCGCAAAATTTGTTTGAAATTTGTATAAATTTATTTGGAAAAATCAACTCACTAGTATTTTTAATCCTATGCACCACTATACCTACATGCTTAAATTAACTGCTATTCTTCGCTTTTTGCTTTTCTTGTACAATTGTGAGTAACAGCAAGTGAAGGAAATGACAATTGAATTCTGAAATCAAAGAAAAAAAAAACTTTTCGATTGAATCCCACTATTTAATATTTATTTGCAACAGATACGTAGTTCGCCTACGACGTGTAGCCTTCATCAGTGTCTTATTTCAAAGCGTATACGTATCTGTCGCGAATAAATATTAAATAGTGGAATTTAGTCGGTAAAAGTTTTTCCTTTTCTTTAATTTCAGAGCTCGTAGTCCACTAAGAGGCTTCAAAAACTTCAGACAATCGACACGTTTCTCACTTTTCTTGAATTTCAATGCAAATTTAAAAATTACAGATTGTCAACACATACACACATACATACACACATACATACATACATACATACATACATACATACATACATACATACATACATACATACATACATACATACATACATACATACATACATACATACATACATTGGATGGTAAATGGTTGAATAATGCGCTCCAGAACTATCACGAAGTTCCACAGCCTCTTATTTAGCAACTCCTATCTCTACCTCCTCGTGGTACCATCCGGGATACGCTCCTTAGTGGAAATCGGACAACCGGTGGAAACTAGGGTCGTATGCGGCAGAGAAGGGGGCACTCATGCGAAGGCTGAGTGTAAACTCTCCGCCTGCAAATGACGGATCTCGGTAGAAGCATGTTCGATGAACCTGAAAATACCGAGAACCTGAGCAGAGGGTCCAAAGCCCCCAAAGGAGGATGGTTTTAATAGCTATTATCCATGGCTAAAAGTAAAAACATGAATGGATAAACCCCTAATCCAAGGTGCCATGCGACCCGTGCCGAGGGATGAATGGTGGGGGGGGGGGGGGGTTCTATAAATACTCAGCCTCAAACGGAGCCTGTGGAGTACCAAAGCGCCCTCCACAGTAATCAGCCCTTACCGCATCATGAGGGACTCTGATGTGGCGGACTTTTCTTTCCCCTCAACTCGTGGGATTCTTATGGAAGACAAAATCAAAAATACAACAAGTGTGGATACGGTGGAAAACCCGTTCGCTAGAGGAGGCATCCAGCGTTCTCCACCAAGGGTGGAGAAGGATGCAACTAGGAGCGCTAGTGTGGGTGGCAAAGGCAGCGGTATGCCTACCACGCCGGACACAGCGATGAACGGCCCAGCGCTTATCAGGGCGATGGAGAAAAATAGACGCTGTACCTAAAGTGGTAGCAGCGTCACAGCAGCTCGAGGTAATAATAATCGAGTTTACGTCAGGTCGCGGCAATTTCTCCAAGGACCTGAAGCAGAGCTTGCTCATGCTTCGGAGAACCTTGAATGCAGCGACCAAAACGCACAACGACCTCGTGGCGCGTGCAGGAGAGGCTAAGAAGGTGACCGTGAAGGCGTCGAAGGCAGTACAAACGGACGCTTGCCCGTTGACGGAGTGTCGTAACGCGGCCCAGGAGGCTACGGAAAGCGCTACCAGCAGCGGTAAGGCATCCGCCAAGCGCCCGAGACAGTCCCCGGGGGATAGCACCCCTGGCGGACCGAAAAAACGCCTGATCGGTAAAAGCCCTCAGGCTAGCGGGTTGGCAGAGCTAACCGATGAACCAGCGGGAAGCTCCAAGACAGGTGGCCCGTGGACCGAGGTTAGGGCCAAGAGAAAAGGCGGAGGAGGCTCCAGTAAAAAAAACTGCTCCACCTAAACCGGCAAGAAAGCGAGCGAAGAAGGGCGACGCTCTTATCCTGAAAACCGACGGGTCGAAATACTCGGAGGTTCTGAAGGCCATGAGAGGAGACGCCCTACTCAAGGATCTGGGCGCGGACGTACGGAGGATCCGCCGCTCACGCACGGGCGATATGATCCTCGAGTTAAAGAAGGACGCCACAAAGAAGAGTTCCGCATACAAGCCCATAGCGGAAGGAGTGCTCGGGGACGGAGTGAAGGTACGTGCTCTCACACCAGAAGTGACTCTCCAGCTTAAGAACCTGGACGAGATCACCGAAATGCGTGAGGTCGTACAAGCTCTCAAAGAGCAAAGTGGAGTGGTGGTGGCAACCGAGGCGGTTCGCCTACGCAAGGGTCCGGCCGGGACCCAGGTAGCCACCATACGACTTCCGCTGATTGACGGAAACAAAGCCCTGAAAGCTGCTAGGCTAAAAGTGGGGTGGTCGGTATGCCCACTGAGCGTGACCAAGCAGTCGGAAGCTTGCTTCCGGTGTTTCGAGCACGGACATAAAGCCTGGAACTGCAAGGGGCCAGATAGGAGCCAGTTGTGCAGGAGATGTGGCAGTGCTGGCCATAAAGCAAAGGACTGCGCGGAGCCTCCTAAGTGCCTGATCTGTACCGGTAAACGGGACGCAAAGCACGTAACGGGAGGTCCAAGGTGCCCGGCCGGTGTGCCGGCGACTAAGCCACGTTCATAGTGCAAGTGACACAACTCAACCTGAACCACTGCAGCACAGCTCAGCAGCTGTTACACCAAGCAGTTTCTGAGTCAGCAATGGACATTGCCATAGTATCGGATCCATATCGCGTCCCTGCCGGAAACGGCAACTGGGTCTCGGATAGGTCTGCGACGGCGGCTATATGGACAACAAGGAGGTTCCCGGTTCAGGAGGTTGTGTCAACTGCAGACGAGGGATTTGCGGTTGCCAAAGTGGGTGGAGTGTTCTACTGCAGTTGTTATGCTCCGCCGAGTTGGTCTATCGAGCAGTTTACGCGGATGGTAGACCGAGTATCAGTTGTGCTGACTGGTTTAAGGCCGGTGGTTGTGGCGGACGACTTTAACGCTTGGGCGGTAGAGTGGGGAAGTCGTCGCACGAACCATAGGGGTCGGATTCTGCTTGAAGCTCTGGCAAAGCTCAACGTAGATCTGGCCAACGTCGGCAACACAAGTACCTTCAGTAGGAACGGTGCGGAGTCTATCATCGATGTGACTTTCGGCAGTCCTGGTCTGATAGGAGACTGGCGGGTAGATAATGGCTACACTCACAGTGACCACCAGGCGGTCCGCTATGGTGTCGGTCAGATAACGAGGCGGCAGGCGGCGTGTAGGGCCAACACTCCAACCACCCGTGGATGGAAGACATCATACTTCGATCCCGAAGTATTTGTGGAAGCGATCCGGAGAGAGTGCGGTGATCGCGGTATGCCCGATCCGAACGCTGATCATTTGGTTGAGGTACTGTCGCGAGCATGTGACGCTACCATGCCTAGGAAAGGTCGTCCTAGGTATGGCAGGTCACCGGCTTACTGGTGGACAGATGAAATTGCGGAACTCCGCGAAGCGTGCTTTCGTGCAAGGAGAATTATGCAAAGAGCTCGTTCGGATGAAAGCAGGGCTGAATGTCGAGTAGCACTTGTTGCTGCACGCGCAGCGCTTAAGAGCGGGATAAAAGCTAGTAAACGAGACTGCTTTGAAAGGTTATGTGCTAGTGCCAATGCGAACCCGTGGGGTGATGCCTACAGAGTCGTAATGGCAAAGACCAAGGGTGTGATGGCGCCCGCTGAGCAATCGCCAGAGATGCTGGAGCGGATCATCGAGGGCCTCTATCCGCGCCACGAGCCAAGGCCGTGGCCCCAGGCCGCTGAGTCGTCCCACGGCCGACGTTCCAGTATCTCAGACCATAGCGTAGGATGGTCGGCCTCCCAGCCGAACATACAAAGTAACGTGGGCGACGGCGGTTTGGAGGTCGGGGAGGAAGTGACGGTTACGAACGAGGAACTCATTGATATCGCTAAATCCCTAAAGGTGAGCAAGGCACCGGGGCCAGACGGTATCCCGAATATGGCCATTAAAGCGGCTATTTTAGAGGCTCCCGAATTATTCGGGGCAGTAATGAATAGATGCCTGGAAGCTGGCCACTTCCCGGACAGATGGAAGCGACAGAACCTGGTCCTATTGCCGAAGCCGGGAAAACCTCCGGGTGTCCCCTCGTCATATAGGCCGATCTGTCTACTCGATACTGCCGGCAAGGTGCTGGAGAGGGTTATCCTTAACAGACTCGTACAGTACACGGAGGGTACAAACGGTCTGTCAAGGAACCAATTCGGCTTCCGAAAAGGCAAATCTACGGTGGATGCCATCTTGTCTGTCACTAAGACAGCCGAGGTGGCAATCCAGCCCAAGAGGACAGGTATTCGTTATTGCGCAGTTGTCACGCTCGACGTGAGAAATGCGTTTAATAGCGCTAGCTGGGACTCCATAGCCAGCTCGCTTCGGAACGTCCAAGTGCCGGTGTCGCTGTACAGAATTCTGGGAAATTATTTCCAGAATCGTGTGCTATGCTACAACACGGAGGAGGGTCAGAAATGCGTTCCAATCACCTCAGGGGTTCCGCAAGGTTCCATACTGGGCCCGGTGTTGTGGAACGTCATGTATGACGAGGTGTTGAAGCTAAAGTTTCCGGTAGGGGTGGCGATTGTCGGCTTTGCGGACGATATCACCTTGGAAGTCTACGGAGAGGTTGAGTTGACGGCTGCCCACTCTATAAGCATTGTTGAAGATTGGGTGCGATCCAGGAAACTGGACCTAGCGCATCATAAAACGGAGGTTATCGTGGTTAACAACCGCAAGTCGGTGCAGCAAGCAAATATCAGTGTCGGGGACTGCACTATTTCGTCAACGCGGTTCTTAAAACTCCTTGGAGTCATGGTCGACGACAAGCTCAAATTCGGGAGCCACGTCGACTATGCCTGCAAGAAGGCTTCCACAGCTATTTCGGCATTGTCTCGTATGATGTCTAATAGCTCTGCGGTATATGGCAGCAAGCGAAGGCTTTTAGCCAACGTGGTCCAGTCCATACTCAGGTATGGCGGGCCGGTGTGGTCATCGGCGTTAGGTACCAAAAGCTATCTAGCCAAGCTGGAAAGCACCTATCGTCTCATGTGCGTACCGCACAGTTTCACATGACGCAATCTGCGTCTTAGCGGGTATGATGCCTATTGGTATCATCATCAGCGAGGACGTAGAGTGCTTCAACCAACGTGGAACTAGAGGCATACGGAGTACCACAAGATCGGCCTCGATGATCACATGGCAGCGGGCATGGTCTGATTCCACAAAAGGCCGGTGGACACATAGACTTATCCCGGAACTATCCGGATGGGTCAACAGGCGTCATGGCGAAGTCAACTTCCACCTGACACAGATTCTGTCAGGGCATGGTTGTTTTAGACAGTATCTGCACAAATTTGGGCATGCGGAGTCCCCCGAGTGTCCCGAATGCGCGGACGTTGAGGAAACTGCAGAACATGCTATCTTCATATGCCCTCGTTTCGAGGGCGTGAGAAGCAACATGATGGCAGTTAGCGGACAGGACACTACTCCGGATAACTTAGTCCAAAGGATGTGTTCTAGCTCGGACGTCTGGGGTGCGGTCAATGCGGCTGCTACCCAGATCGTACTTGAGCAACAAAACCGCTGGAGAGCCGATCAACGGCGAATAAACAGCCTAACTACCATAGTCCAGTAGTTATCTAAGAGCGTGCGTTAAGCACAATAGCCCCTCCCTGAAGTAATACCGATAAGGTGGTTCCAGGGGGGATTGAGGCTGGAGACTCGAGTAGGGTTTTAGTGGGTCTGGATCTTCACGATCTTCACGGGATACCAAACCCCACTCCCTGAGCTGTCTTCTCAGGTGTCTGATAGCAGATTTCCCTACTCGTTAAAAAAAAAAACATACATACATACATACACACACACACACACACACACACACACACACACACACACACACACACACACACACACACACACACACACACACACACACACACACACACACACACACACACACACACACACACACACACACACACACACACACACACACACACACACACACACACACACACACACACACACACACACACACACACACACACACACACACACACACACACACACACACACACACACACACACACACACACACACACACACACACACACACACACACACACACACACACACACACACACACATTCTTGATGAGGACGATACGCAAACATCACCACGGACCCCGAATCCAAGATGTGACGCGACCCGTGTCGAGGGATGCATGGTGAGGGGGGTCAAAATCAAAATTACCTCACCGCGAACGGAGCCTGGCGGACACCGGGGCGCATCCGACCAGTTCGAAGCCCTTACTGCGTTAAGGCAGGGCACTGGCGCAGCGGACTACATATTTCCCTAGCTACTCGTGGGATTCAAAATGAGTTTTCAAGAATTAAATACAAAATCAAATACAGGAGAAGATAGCGATTGCGCGATGGACACGCAGATCAGCGATGCCAACGTGTTCGATAGGAAGGAGAAGCTGTGTAGATCGCCAATATTGAAGGAGGTAGTCGCACAAATGTTTAGCGGCAACACACAGCAGCAGATAACCCCAAAAGGGCAAGGCTCGATGCTAAACTTCACTACGCCCATCCCGAAGTCAAAGGAGGACAGCCAACAGACGAACAAGCTGCGAGCTGCCAAAGAAAAACTCCTGAAGCTGATTGAGTTCATGAAGGAGAGAAGTAACATCCATGGTGAGATCAAGAAGCAAGCAGCACGGACCTTAACGGCGGTGATAGAGGCAGAAATGGAGCAGGAGGCCTTGATTAAGAGGGTTGTAGTCGCCGAGGAGGCCCTGGCAGAGAAGGAAGTGGTGCATGCGGCGTTAATAAGGAGGGCTGTAATTGCGGAGGAGGCCCTGGCAGCGACGACCCTGGATCAGGCGGTGTCCAGAGCCCCGCGCACAGAAAAGCGGGATCGGGAATCGCCAGGAGATAAGGTAAGCTCAAAAAAGCGGAAGGATGAGCTGAACGGCGACCACGAAGAGCAAAATGAAAACAGAGCGGAGGAGCAGTGCGACACGGAGCAGGGTGAGGCTAGCGGCTGGCGAACCATTCCTAAGCAGAAGGAAGAGAGTGAGAACAAGAAAAAAATGAAAGAAGATCGGCAGAAGCAGTTGCAGAGGGACATGCCGGCAGAACGCGAAGAAGCGGAAAAAAAGGCGAAGAATAGGGCGAGACCCCAACCTCGCCGGATCCGGAGCAGAGGCGATGCTCTGATTGTTGGAGTGAAGGGCGAGAAGACGACGTATGCCGATCTCCTCAAGAGAATGAGGGACGACCCGAAGCTGAAAGAGTTAGGGGAAAAGGTCGTGAAAACCCGGAGAACTCAGAGCGGCGAGTTGCTCTTCGAGCTCAAGAGAGACCCGGAGGTGAAGAGCGCGGCTTTCAAGGCGCTAGTCGAGACAGCGCTCGGTAGCGAAGCTCAAGTAAAAGCTTTGTCTCAGGAGACGATCGTTGAAGCGAAAAACCTGGACGAGGTCACAACAGAGAGTGAGGTGAAAGCCGTGCTAACAAGAGCGGAATACCTGGGCGACGTTCCAATGTCTATTCGGCTGCGGAAGGCATACGGCAGTACGCAGACGGCGTCGATTCGTCTATCTATCGAGGCGGCAAACCGGCTTCTGAAGGTGGACAGAGTCAAAATTGGATGGGCGGTGGTTAGCTTTAGAGCCATCCCACGTGAACCCAAAGAAATGGCGAGATGCTTTAAATGCACTTTGGTCACCAGGCGAGGAATTGTCCGGGACCTGACAGATCGAAGCTGTGCCGGAAATGCGGCAATGAGGGACACGTTGCGAAGGACTGCAATAAGCAACCGAGGTGTATGTTGTGCAAGGAAGACAACGACCACGTGACGGGAGGCATTAAATGCCCGGTGTACCAGAAGGCAAAGGCAGCCCTACAATAATGGAGGTGATTCAAATCAACCTCAATCACTGCGACACTGCACAGCAACTGTTATGGCAGTCGACAACAGAAACGAAGTGCGACGTTGCAATCATAGCGGAGCCGTATCGAATTTCCTCCGATAACGGTAACTGGATAGCAGACAGAGCAGGAATGGCCGCGATATTGGTGACGGGCAGATATCCCATCCAGTAGGTGGTTACAAACCGATACGAGGGTTTCGTGGTCGCCAAAATTAACGGAGTCTTCGTATGCAGCTGCTATGCTCCCCCAAGGTGGACGCTGGAACAGTTCTGCCGCATGCTGGACGAACTAACTGGTGAGCTCATTGGACGGAGACCGATCGTCATAGGAGGTGACTTCAACGCCTGGGCAACCGAATGGGGAAGTAGATGTACGAACGCCAGAGGAGCCAGCCTACTTGAAGCACTGGCAACGCTCGAAGTAGAGCTGAGCAACGTTGGAACCACCAGCACTTTCCGCTGAGATGGCCGAGAATCGATCATCGACGTCACCTTCTGCAGCCCGTCGCTGAGAACCGACATTAACTGGAGAGTGTGCGAAGAGTTCACGTACAGTGATCACCAAGCTATACGGTACACTATTGGCCAACGGAACCCCGTGGCAGCACAAACAGGAAGAATTCGAGAGCGGCAGTGGAAAATGGAGGCATTCGACAAGGACCTCTTTGTTGAAGCCCGGAATCGAAGCCCAGAATGGTGATGCTGACGAGCTGACCGAGGCGCTAACCAGAGCATGCGACACAACCATGTCAAGGAAGGTGGAGCCTAGAAACCGACGGCGTCCGGTCTACTGGTGGAACGAGCCACTCAATGCATTACGAGCTAACTGCAACAGAGCTAGAAGGTGCTTCCAGAGAGCAAGAAGTACCGAGACTAGAGAGGAAAGAAGAAGTGACCTCCGCGTTGCCAAGGCCGCACTGAAATACGCGATCAAGCAGAGCAAAACAAACGCCTTTAAGGAGCTTTGTAGAGCAGTCGATTCCAACCCCTGGGGCGATGCATACCGAATAGTGATGGCAAGGATCAGGGGCCCAGCAATGCCAGCCGAAGGATGCCCAGATAAGCTAAAAATAATAGTTAAAGGACTCTTCCCGGAACACGAGCCAACGTCCTGGCCCCCTACCCCTTACCGGGTGCTAGAGGATGAGAACGCTGACGAGAGAAGAGTCTCCAATGACGAACTTGTTTCAATCGCGAAAGACCTGCAGATGAAGAAGGCGCCGGGCCCGGATGGGATCCCCAATGCAGCTCTTAAGGACGCAATCAATGCATTTCCAGACATGTTCCGCACGGTGATGCAAAACTGCCTAAACGAGGGACACTTTCCAGACAAGTGGAAAATCCAGAAGTTGGTACTGTTGCCAAAACCAGGAAAACCGCCGGGGGATCCAGCATCATATCGACCAATTTGCCTGCTGGACACACTGGGAAAGCTGCTAGAAAGGATTATCCTGAACAGGCTATCCATATATACGGAGGGTGACTACGGACTGACACAAAGGCAGTTTGGGTTCCGGAAGGGAAGGTCCACACTAGATGCGATCCGGACTGTCGTCGAGACAGCACAGAAGGCGTCCAAGCAGAAACGTAGAGGAAACCGCTACTGTGCAGTGGTCACTATCGACGTTAAGAATGCATTCAACAGCGCCAGCTGGGAAGCCATCGCAGCAGCGCTCCATAGAATGAGAGTCCCCGACTATCTGTGTCGCGTTTTGAAGAGCTACTTCACGAATCGGGTGCTAGTATACCGGACGAACCTCGGAAAGGAAACGACCGTGATCACGGCGGGCGTTCCACAAGGGTCAATACTCGGCCCATCTATCTGGAACAGTATGTACGACGGCGTGCTAACCCTAAAGCTACCAACGGGAGTGGAAATCGTCGGCTTCGCGGACGACATCGTGATGACGGTTACATGCGAATCACTAGAGGAAGTGGAGGCGTTGGCGGCTGAGTCAATCTGCAGGGTGGAGAGTTGGATGCAGAACGCGAAACTGCAAATAGCGCACCATAAAACGGAGATACTACTGGTGAGTAATCGGAGAGCAGTCCAACACGTGGGGATTACCGTAGGCGAACATAACATAACCTCAAAACGCGAGGTGAAGCACCTGGGCGTGATGATCGACAATCGGTTAAAATTCAACAGTCATGTTGACTACGCATGCGAAAAGGCAGCGAAAGCCATCAGTGCACTGTCTAGGATTATGCCGAATAACTTTGGACCAAGCAGTAGCAAGAGGCGCCTCTTAGCCAGTGTATCATCGTCGATACTGCGGTATAGCGGACCAGCCTGGATTACAGCGCTCCAAACCCAGCGCAACAGAGCGAAGCTGAGAAGTACGGCCCGACTAATGGCCATTCGCGTTGTGAGCGCGTATAGGACTATCTCATCAGAAGCTGAGTGCGTAATCGCTGGGATGATTCCTATCGACATCACCCTGATGGAGGACTACGAGTGCTATAGGCAAAAGGAGGTCAGAGGAATCAGAAAGCTGATGAGAGCAGAATCATTGGCTAAGTGGCAACAGGAGTGGAATACGGCACAGAAAGGTAGATGGACCCACAGGCTCATATCGACTCTCGGTTTGGGTGAATAGGAAGCACGGGGAGGTAAACTTTTACCTAACGCAATTCCTGTCTGGTCATGGTTGCTTCAGGCAATACCTTTACCGGTTCGGGCACGCCAGGTCACCCTTATGCCCGGAATGTGGGAACGTGGAAGAAACAGCAGAGCACGTGGTTTTTGACTGCCTTCCGGTCTTAAGGTCGAAAATATGGTGGAGGAAATGTGTCGCAACGAGAGCATCTGGAATGCTGTCAATAGCGCAATCGCATGCATCATGTCTGATCTGCAGCGTAAGTGGAGAGCGGAGCAGCGAGCTAGCATCGTCAGTTAAGTTATTTTGGATGAAAAGTGGCCTAGGGAACAAACCTCTCTGAGCCGCATATGACGCCCCAAAGTAACGCGATTCGGGGCGCGGTTAAACCCTAGACTGGATTCATATGTGTGGGGATGGGATTTATCCCGAAATAGTCCCAATACTCAGATCGGTGCTTGTTGAAATAGGCATAGCAAAGAAACCCTGCGAGGGTGGCTGTGACGGAGTGCGCGTCATGTTGGAGGGCACTTTCTAATCGGTACACGTCTCGTCAGGTCAAGAAATCCCGCGAGGGTGGCTGTGACGGGGTGCACGTTATGACTGTCGGCACCTTCTAATCGGTACACGTCTCGATGGGTACTGCGAGCTAGCTGCGCAAATGACCAGCAACGTTAGCCTGCGTTGATAACTGCAAAGTGCATGAGCACGGCATCCCCTTGATATGCCTGTAGGAGAATCGCTAGAAAGCGTGATAATTGGAAAAGTGCAAGAGCACAGCCTCCCCCTGATGTAATACTTCATTGTGGTACCGGGGGGATGTAGGCAGAGGGCAAGGATGAGGTTTTGGTGGGTGAGAGTCCCACACAACGTCCGGGTTGGCTCCGGATAAGAACATTAGTTTTCCGAAACCTTGTAAAAAAAAAAACACACACACACACACACACATACATCACACACATTGAATACAATAAACATTTGATTGATATGTTTTGATTTCACACGTTTTAACGGTTTAATATACGGTGCTTAAGTGTTAAAGTTTGAATAACTTTTGAATGAACAGTCCGTTTTTAAATAACTTGGTTTCGTTTGATAGATCTCAGTAGTAATTTTCAAATAATAATAAAATGTGTGATGTTTTGCCTTTCTACTATAGGTATAGAAATCACTCGGAAAACCGAAAATAAAGAAGGTCCTGCGGGCCGAATGTCATATACCATTCGACTCAGTTTCGAAAACTGAGCATTTTCTGTGTGTGTGTGTGTGTGTGTGTGTGTGTGTGTGTGTGTGTGTGTGTGTGTGTGTGTGTGTGTGTGTGTGTGTGTGTGTGTGTGTGTGTGTGTGTGTGTGTGTGTGTGTGTGTGTGTGTGTGTGTGTGTGTGTGTGTGTGTGTGTGTGTGTGTGTGTGTGTGTGTGTGTGTGTGTGTGTGTGTGTGTGTGTGTGTGTGTGTGTGTGTGTGTGTATATATGTAACGCTTTTAATCTCACTCACTTTTCTCAGAGATGGCTGGACCAATTTTGTTGGTCTTAGTGTCAAATGAAAGGTCTAGTTGCCCCATAAGTCGCTATTGAATTTCATATTGATCGGACTTTTAGCTCAAAAGTTATATATAAAAATACGAGAAATTTGAGACATCATTTTCTCATAGGTCCCTTAACCGATTTGAAAAAAATTAATTGCATATGAAAGACGAGCCTTTCAAACCCTTCACTTCCAAATTTCGTGATGATTGGGCATGTGGTTTGAAAGTTACATAAAGAAATGTGGAAAAAAAAGTATTTAAAACATATTTTTGTAGCATATAATTATTGATTCAATGAGGTATATCCTATAATTTATTATTATTCGAAAATTACTGTTGAGATCTATCAAACGAAACCAAGTTATTGAAAATCGGACGATCCATTCAAAAGTTATTCAAACTTTAACACTTAAGCACCGTATATTAAACCGTTGAAACGTGTAAAATCAAAATATATCAATCAAATGTTCGATTGTATTAATGTATGTATGTATGTATGCATGTGTGTGCATGTGTGTATATATCAAGTTATGTATGTGTATGTAATTACGATTTGCAATTTTGAAATTTGCATTGAAATATAAGAAAAGTGATAAACATGTCAATTGTCTGAAGTTTTTGGAGCGTCTTAGTAGAATACAGAACATGAAATTAAACAAAAAAAACTTTTTCCGATTCAATTCCACTATTAATATTTATTGTCGACAGATACGTATTTCGCCTACGACTCGAAAATAGACACTGAATCAATAGATACTAGAGCTTAGAAATTTTATATGAAAAATAGAAAGAAAAGGTTGCTAGATTTTTTACGAATCATATCGATCATATTTTCCATTCTCAAGCATGTTTATGGCGCTTCTTTTGCACTATTTTTTTTATCTCATACCATTTTCTAAACCCTCTAACGGGCTACATCGTAAAAACGATGCGACTATTTTTTCATGAAAGTGCATTCAAAAGAAGTTCAGGTTTTGAGTTTCATGCAAAAATAATTATCTGAAGGAGCGCCAGCTAAGAAAAAGTTCAATTTCTCTTTTTCGTTTTTCATAACTAATGCTCTTGGTTATTTTTTCAAATTCAGATAAAGGGTCTAGCCGGTTTTCCATACAAAAAATGCCCCCGAACCTAATTAAATTATGCAATGGTTGGTAAACGGCTAGATAATGCGGAATATAGACCCCATAGTGGTCGTTAGCCTCTTATCCAGCAACTCCGATCCCGACCTCCTCGTGGTACCAGCCGGAATACGAGCAACCTTAGCGGAGATCGGGTAACCAACCCCGGTGGAAACTAAGGTCGTATACTAACCGGGAAGGAGGTAGTGAGTCTCGGCACTATAAGATGGCAGCCCCATCACGAGACTCGGTTGTGTTGCCCCAGTACGGCTACACACCTAAACAACACAAACTAACAACATTCAAGCATATTCGGAGCGGAATATTCGGCATCGACCTAGGCGACGAAATAAGGACGACGAATGGAGACTCGGGACTTGGAACTGCAGATCGCTAAATTTCGCAGGTTGCGAGCGGGTGCTGATTGAACAGCTGGAACCCCGCAAACTCGGCATCGTAGCTCTGCAGGAAATCTGTCGCAAAGGAGAGAAGGTATGGAAGATACGTGGCGGAAAGGCCCAGTTTTACCAGAGCGGTGGCGCTACCAACGAACTGGGAACGGGCTTTGTAGTGCTGGGCGGAATGCAGGATCGCGTGATAGATTGGAAGGCGATCAACGAGAGAATGTGTGTATTGAGGATAAAGGGCCGTTTCTTCAATTATAGCATCATTAACGTGCACTGCCCGCACGAAGGTAGACCCGACGATGAGAAAGAAGCGTTCTACGCGAGGCTGGAGGCTACGTACGACAGCTGCTCGTCACGGGACATCAAGATCGTCATCGGGGATATGAACGCCCAGGTCGGTAGGGAAGAAATGTATAGACCGGTGGTAGGACCCCATAGCCTGCACACCGACACAAACGATAACGGCCAACGATGTATAAACTTCGCAGCTTCCCGAGGCCTGGTGATCCGAAGTACCTTTTTCCCGCGCAAGGATATCCACAAAGCCACCTGGAGATCACCTGACCAACGTACAATGAACCAAATTGACCACGTTCTCATAGAGGGCCGGTTCTTCTCTAACATCACGAACGTACGCTCCCGTCGGGGTGCGGATATTGATTCTGACCATTACCTAGTAGCAGTACATGTGCGCTCAAAGCTGTCCACCGTATACCGGACACGTCAAAGCCGCCCTCCTCGGCTGAACATCAGGCAGCTAGATAACCCACAAGCTGCCGAGAACTACGCGCGAGTACTGAATGAGGCACTGCCTTCTTCCGAGGAGTTAGGTGCTTCAAACCTCGAAGACGGTTGGGGCAGAATACGCTCGGCCATCGGAGAGGCCGCTACCGCGGCACTAGGTATTGAGCCTCGGAGTACACAAAATGATTGGTTTGATGGGGAATGCCAACAAGCGGTGGAGGAGAAAAAAAACGCTTGGAAAAATTATCTAAGTATTGCCACTAGAGAGAACCTGGCCAAGTACCGACGAGCTAGGAACCAGTTGACCACGATCCTGAGGAGAAAAAAGCGCCAAAAGGAGGACAGAGATCGTGAAGAATTAGAACAACTATTCCGAGCTAATGACACGCGCAAGTTTTATGAGAAGGTGAACCAAACTCGGAAGGGCTACACACCGAAACCTGACATGTGTAGGGACGAGGGAGGGAATCTAATTACAAACGAGCGCGAGGTGGTCGACAGGTGGAAGCAGTTCTTCGATGAACACCTCAATGGCGAAGTCGCAGAAGGAGGCGGAACGGAAATTAACCTAGGAGCGCCCATGGAAGATAGTGATATCCTAGCACCTGATCTCCAAGAAGTCAAACGAGAAATCAGGTTGCTGAAGACCAATAAAGCCGCTGGGAAGGACCGCCTACCGGCAGAGCTTTATAAACATGGCGGGGAAACGCTAGCAAAGGCTCTACACTGGGTTATTTCGAGGATTTGGGAGGAGGAAAAGCTACCGGAGGAATGGATGGAAGGAGTGGTTTGTCCCATCTTCAAAAAGGGTGATCGGCTAGACTGCTGCAACTATCGTGGTATTACGTTGGTAAACGCCGCCTACAAGGTACTCTCCCAGATCCTGTTACGCCGGCTGTCACCGATAGCACAAGGTTTCGTAGGGAATTATCAGGCGGGTTTCATGGGGGCTCGCGCAACTACGGACCAAATGTTTACTATCCGACAGATCTTGCAGAAATGTCGGGAGTATAACGTGCCCACGCATCACATCTTTATCGATTTCAAAGCAGCATACGATACAGTCGATCGAGACAAGCTATGGCAGATAATGCACGAATACGGTTTTCCGGACAAACTGACGCGACTGATCAGAGCTACATTGGATCGAGTGATGTGTTTCGTACGCATCTCTGGGACACTCTCGAGTCCCTTCGAGACGCGACGAGGGTTGAGACAAGGTGACGGTCTATCCTGCATGCTGTTCAACATCGCTCTTGAGGGGGTGATCCGACGAGCGGGCATTGAAACGAGAGGCACGATTTTTACCAAGAGTAGCCAACTTCTAGGCTTTGCAGATGACTTCGATATCATAGCCAGGAACTTTGCGACGGCGGAGGCAATCTACGCCAGACTGAAAGCGGAGTCTAGGAGAATTGGGCTAAAAATAAATGCGTCGAAGACCAAATACATGAAAGGAAGAGGCTCAAAGGAAACAAATGCGCGCCTCCCACGGACGGTAACCGTTGACGGCGACGAACTAGAAGTGGTAGAAGAGTTCGTGTATTTGGGATCGCTGGTGACCGCGGACAACAACACTAGTAAGGAGATCCAGCGGCGCATCCAAGCGGGAAATCGGGCCTACTTTGCCCTTCGTAAAACGCTACGATCAGGAAGCATACGCCGCCGCACGAAGCTAACAATGTACAAAACCATTATTAGACCAGTAGTTCTTTATGGACTTGAAGCCGTGACGCTGCTTACGGAGGACATACGCGCCCTTGCCGTGTTTGAGCGGAAAGTGCTGCGGACGATATTTGGCGGAGTACAAACTGAAAGCGGAGAGTGGCGGAGGCGTATGAATCACGAGCTACAGGCACTGCTTGGGGAGACTCCCATCGTACATCTAGCGAAAGTTAGCAGGCTACGGTGGGCCGGACACGTCGTAAGGATGCCGGACGACAGTGCGACGAAAACGGTCCTCTTCAACAACCCCACCGGCACCAGGAACAGGGGGGCCCAACGTGCACGATGGCTCGACCAGGTCGAAAGCGATTTGCGACTTCTGAGACGACTAGGAAATTGGCGACGAGTGGCCCAAGACCGAGTTGAATGGAGACGAGTGCTTGAAACAGCACGAGCCACCCCGGCTCTATGCTGCTGAAGAAGAAGAAATGATTCAAACAAAGTACTTGACCTGAGGAGCATTTTGGCAAATTTTCAGATCATTAGACGCCATCTTGAATCAGTAATGGCGGCTAGAGTGAATTTCATTTTTCGCAGTTTACTTCGAAACAAATTATCATAAAAATTTGAAAAAAATCACAGATGTTATACTCACTGCAGGACACATTTCCATTGCTTTTTGGAAATTTTCCGATGCGAATATCACAGTAAAAAATCGAAAAAGTTTTCAAGAGCATTTTTTTCAGTGTTCCAAAGATGGCGCCGCTTACTTTTTTCTATCAAAAAATTGCTCAATCAAATGTATAAATAATAGGCTTTTTTTAGATTTTTAGAAAATGTGGATGGCGGTCAAATTTTCTTTTGAAAAGTTTAATATTAAAATTGCTCTTATATGTAGTTCAGGAATACGTCAATAGGTTACTATACCAACACACTGCTTACACTATTGGTAATTTATGATGGCTGGCAATGTTTTTAAAATAAGAATTGTGTTTGTATTTGAAATTTCATGTAATTTTTACAATTTCACAGTAAAAAAAATTGAAAAAATACAAATATATTAATGAACATTTCTTTGAGTGTTTCAAACATGGCGCAGCAGATTTTTCATCAATAGATTACGAAGTCGATTGTGAGAATTATATATTTTTCGATTTTTATTGTAAAATAAGGCCATTACAAATATTTTAAAAAGTTTTTGTCCTTCCGCTGTTGGACCACTGAAGGGGGGGGGGCGAAAAAAAAACAAAGTGAATGTTTTAATCGAGCAAAAAAAAAAATGGATTTTAGGCATTTTTATTTTAAGTTTAAACGTGAAAACCAAATCTATTCTTGCTTTTAATATATACGTTGTTAATTTCCATGCAAAAATCTACGAAAAAAAGACAAAAACGAAAGAAAATTTTTTGGTCGATTTTCGGAAATTCCGCTGTTCGAATTTCCATTTCTATTTCATGCTAGAAGTGTTAACTCAACTCGTATACTCATTTTTCAAGTTTTTCAGGTTGTAGAGCCCACAGACAATTGATTTTATAAAAAAAATTTAACTCATATCCTACAAATTATTTTTTTGCCCCTCGATTTTTCAAGCCAATTTTCAAGGGGGGGGTGGGGGTTGACAAAAACTTTTAAATTGATTTGCAATGGCCTAAATAATAACTTGAAAGATTACATATTCTAAACTTTTAGCGAGCATGCGAGTACTGTAGTACATCAGTGTCCATTTGCAAATTCGCAATGTTTCTTAATGCTCTAATAATCATTTGAATGTAGTGCGAATTATTTAAAATCGGACGGTTCATTCAACAGTTATTTAAACTTTAACATTTAAGCCCCGTATATTAAACCGTTAAAACGTGTGAAATCAAAACATATCAATCAAATGTTGATTGTATTCAATGTGTGTAATGTATGTATGTATGTATGTATGTATGTATGTATGTATGTATGTATGTATGTATGTATGTATGTATGTATGTATGTATGTATGTATGTATGTATGTATGTATGTATGTATGTATGTATGTATGTATGTATGTATGTATGTATGTATGTATGTATGTATGTATGTATGTATGTATGTATGTATGTATGTATGTATGTATGTATGCATGTATGTATGTATGTATGTATGTATGTATGTATGTATGTATCAGGGTGGCCACTCAGTCGGGAAAATCGGGAAAACCGGGAAAAAGTCGGGAATCACTAACAGTCGGGAAAAAACCGGGAAAAAGCCGGGAATTTCACAAATAAACCGGGAAATACCCGCACGAGAAGTTTTTTTTTCAATAGCTGCATTTTTTCAATCAAAATCTTCAGGGAGCCTTTCAGGTTTTTTTCATCTCGCCACTTCAGTTTGAGTTCAGCTCAGTTCATTCGGCTCACTTCTTCGGAATTGTGATTTGAACCCGAACCCCGCTCCACTATCCTCTTGGTTCGATTAACAGCGTCCAATTGACCGAAGTGTGTTAGTTCGGCTGGTCAATACGTACTTCGTTTACTTACGAGTTAGATCGACACCACACTAGCAAATGGCACCTTCACTAGTCGTTCACCGAGCGGAAAACAAAATATTCCAAAATCTTATGGAGACTTGTGAGGCATTATTAGGGGCAAGTCACCCATAACCGGACACTTAAGGATTTTGACATATATAAAAGCAACACTGCCTAACTTCAGTTTTTTTCACTGGAAGAGTAATATAGAAAACTATTTTCCAATAAAAAAGGATACACGTACTTGAATCACTAATGAACCATTTTAGAAGCGAAATGAGAAATCGATAAAAATCATTACTTAAAAATTGTGTCTCCCAATACCAGACACTTATCAGAAATCATAATGTAAACCAATTAAGGACTTATATTTCTGAATAAAACATGCCGAAATGTTTAAAATCTCTTATTGCTTGCATACTTGCATACTTGAATGAAACAGGCTGCTTTGCTTTTCCCGTGTAAATCTTATGGGAGAGTTTGCTCTAACTCTTTTATTCATACGGCCTAATGGCACGTGTCCCATCCCAGTGTGGGATGGAACCTTGACACCCCAGTAATTAACCTTCTAACGGGCAACATAGAAAAAATAATGTGAACAAGCTAATGAATATTTTTTCATGAAATTTAACTCAAAATTTGATATTCATGCAAAAATGCATGCATATCATACATTTTTTCACGAACTTATCCGCTAAAACAAACTTGCATCCGTTATGAACCATCCCGCGAGTAGGAGCTTTGAAAAACTTGATCCCCGATAATTGGTTGTAATCGACTTTCGCATAAATTTCTCCTCCATGATCCATTGCGCTTCCTTAGCACCTAGTCGTACAACTTACATGCCCGAATTCTGGCCTGCTCGGCACCACCTGTAGCCTTTCAAATTCGCCGTACAGTGTAGCAGCCATCTTCAGTTTTTTCACCAAATCAATCTGAGATATTGGGATTAACCTTAACTTTCCGAAAAAAAAAACTTTCCGAATGATCTTTACCCGCAGTTGACGATCAAGGGTTTCACTCCCACGTTTGGTTTGCACTTTGCGGGCAGTCGTGAGAATTTTCTAACATATTTTGTTAAAAAGTTTTTGATAACTCACGCCTCTATAACTTTGGGATAATCCAGCAGTTTTGCCTGCACCTGAGTTGACGCTGATGGATTTTGGGGTTGACTGTGCCAATCATTTTTATTTTCTCCTCTTGCATGATAAATATTTCGGAATCACATTAGTTTTAGACTACAAAAAATATAAATCAAGCAGAACTGTTTACAAGCAACATAACGCAGTCAAAAACTTGCATATCCGACTGAGAGCACCGCTATCGCCAAAATAAATTGCCCCATTTCTAAACGATCTAAGCTTAATTTATTTAAATTGAACAATTATCTTTATCAAGACTTCAAAACGGTTTCTCAAACGGTCAAACAATTTTAAAGTAATCCGACCAGTTGAAAAATTTTTCGGTTGGGAAAATCATACATAAACCGGGAAAAAGTCGGGAAAAAATCGGGAATTTGAAATTTGAAATTGAGTGGCCACCCTGATGTATGTATGTATGTATGCATGTATGTATGTACGTATGTATGTATGTATGTATGTATATGTGTATGTACGTGTGTATGTGATGACAATTTGCAATTTTTAAATTTGCTTTGAAGTTCAAGAAAAGTGAGAATTATGTCAATTACTTGAAGTTTTAACTTTTACCGACTAAATTCCACTATTTAATATCTATTCGCGACAGATACGTATACGCTTTGAAATAAGACACTGATGAAGTCTGCGCGTCGTAGGTGAACTACGTATCTGTTGCAAATAAATATTAAATAGTGGGATTCAATCGAAAAGTTTTTTCTTTTCTTTGATTTCAGATTTCAATTTTCATTTTCTTCACTTGCTGTTGCTCACAATTGTACAAGAAAAGCAAAAAGCGAAGAATAGCAGTTAATTTATGCATGTAGGTATAGTGGTGTATAGGATTAAAAATACTAGTGAGTTGATTTTTCCAAATAAATTTATACAAATTTCAAACAATTTTTCCGCATCAATAGATGCTCTTTTCAATCAATAGATACTAGAGCTTAGAAATGTTATATGAAAAATAGGAAGTAAACGTTGCACTGTAGTAATTTTGTAAGATTTATTTTCGTTAGTGACATTTTAAAGGACAGATGTCTTATGTCATGAATCATGTTTTAATAAATAAATCAAAAATGACAAGCACTGGAAATCATATCGATCATATTTTCCATTCTCAAGCATGTCTATGGTGCAGCTTTTGCACTATTTTTCGACCTCATCTTGTTTTCCTAACCCTCTAACATTGGAAAAACGATGCGATCACGCTAATGACTATCTTTTCATGAATGTACATTCAAGAGAAGCTTAAGTTTTGATTTTCATGCAAAAATAATTATCTGAAGGAGCACCAGCTAAGAAAAAGTTCATTTTCTCTTTTTCATATCTAATGCTTTATTCAGTTATTTTTTCTAATTCAGATATATTGCAAAATTCAAGCCAAGCAAACTAATAGTAAAATTTTGAGATTAATCATTTTGTTGTAGATTTCCTTTTTCTTCAAAAGCGAAGCATAGTAATAATTTTTCTGAACTCTTGTTTTTTAAAAATGCTAACTTTTGAACCAATGGTATTAATATCAAAATATCAAAAAATCTGCTATAAACACCAATTTCATATTGTCAATTCAAAACAAGTTTCGTATGTGGCTCTGAAGCCCGAAAGTTAAGGCTGTCTGTAGACCCGTTGAAGGGTTAATTTCTAATTTTCTATATATATATTCATTGAAGTCCAAAAATTATCTTTTGTGTCTACATTATTTTTCTATAAATCACGTAAATATTATAAAACTAAATAAGGTGTTCATCAAGTAACATAAATGACGCTTACAAGTATTTACGCACCCAAGGAAAGAAAATATAATTATTCTACGCAATACGTTGTGAATTTTACTATCAAATGAGGATTTTGAGAAATACGGAACGGATATTTAAAAATATAGTCAAGTTAATTATAGATGTGCCTGGGAAATTAAATAATGATTATTGCGGCAGTAGAAAGGCTAGGTCACGCCGCTAGGTGGATTAATTCGGGTTCCTAGTTTAGAGATAATGCGACGAACCTTCATGCGAAGGTTTTCACTTTTCATGTCTTTGGTTGGTGGAGTTCTAATAGTTTGAGTCCTTTTCCTACCAGAGAGGCTGACTCCGGAATCAGCTAGAGACACTCTAATTGTTCACAATTATTTTCATGTGGAAGCTGGACTTAGCCACCGATGAAAATCCCGCGTCATTTTTTCTGCAGTAGCAAGATCAAATGCTACTTTTTTCAATTAATAGGTCTGTGCGTAGGTATGGTCATCCGACGTTTCAAGCCGAGCGCATGATGTTCTAAATCTGCCAACTTGCTTCCCTTCCTGAACTCGGGATAAAAAGAAGCTCTCTCTACGAGGGTCTCATGCCGGGCAACCGAAAATGTTAGTGGGTGGTCGTTTCTCGAATTGTGGCGCTTAAGCCACCAGTTTACACGGTTTGTCTAAATCAGCCTTACGTCAGGTTAGAAAAAACAAACGATACCTATAAGTATCGCTTGAAAAGTATCGATACCACTACTCATTGGTATCCGGAGGTATCGATGCCAAAATACTCGATACTTTAGGCCCTAAGTTTAGGGTAAGACATCGAAACCGAGTGTATCGATTACTAGTATCGCCCATGCCTATATGGAGGTAAAATAAACATTTTATTAAGGTTGTTACAAATGAGCAAGAAGCTCAAAGAATTGGCCAGTCTAATTAACAAAGAATATCATAATTTAAATAAAAATAAGAATAGGCCAAGATCCCTAGATAATATAATAGAAAAAAGGGTACTGCTTTCCGGCCAAATTAACAGTTATAAAAAACTATTATTATCTTACCAATATAGACTTCCAGAATTATCAATGTGACCTGTATGAGGCCGTTAAACTAAAATATAAAAATTGTATCCAACTATTAGATACAAACCCAATACTGGTCCCTAAACGACCAGTTATAAAATTTAAAACATTAGGAAAAACGACAATTTTATTGCAAAGATTATCTGCTTCTTTCAACAATAGCATCAGAAAGAAGCCGATAATAAAGTTTAAAAGTTTAGCAAAATTAATAATAAACATCAGAAGGCAAACCAAAAAAATGCCCAAAGTAGACATCAAACTCGTGACAAGCCTCATAAACCCTTATGACGGTAACCCGGATAACTTAAACTCTTTTCTCGATGCGGTGACATTGTTCAACAACACCTTCGACGAATAATATGCCGACCCAAGCGAGGCACAGAAGGAAGCGGGAAAACAAACCGTTTTGAAATTCGTTAGAACCAGATTGACGGGCACCGCCCGCCAAGCCATATCAGGGGCGCATACCCTGGAACAAATACTGGCGCAACCAAAGGCTCAATGCGCCTCGAAGTTGAACTCAGATAACATCAAGGCCAAGCTAGGGCCCATAAAGAATAATGGTACGACTGATGATTTTTGCGAGCAAGTAGAGAAAATAACTCTACAACTTGCTGCAACGTATATATGCACGAAGATATACCAAGAGAAAGAGCAAATTTGATGGCAGCAAAAGCTGGAGTTGATACTCTCATTGACGGTATCAACGACGGCGGCACAAAATTAATTTTAAAGGAGGGTAATTTCGAAAGAATTACCCAAAACACACAGAAAGTAAGAGAAAACTACAAAAGGGGCAACCAAACACAGGCATATGTGTTTGTTGCACGAGGAACCCATCCATAAAGGGCTCGTGGACAGGGCAATAGAGGCAACTGCAACAATCCGCCACATAACCGCGGATACAGTAATCCGCCAAATCACGGATACAATAGCCACATTAATAACCGTGGATACAATAATCCACCAGCCGGACCATACATTATCAACGCCAAAGATCATCATACTTTTTAGGAATCAACCAACCAATCCCACCATTGGAAAACCAACAACAGCCGTTCCTGCAGCCACAGCACAGCATGCAACAAATAAACCAAAACGCAAACTATGACACTAATTTTTGAGCACCACAAGGTGGACCGCCTATACAATAAATGCGTCCACCTCAAACTTCGTATACTTGGATGTGGACGTGTCAGACTCGAGATGTTCTTTTATAGTAGACTAGCTGACCCGACAAACTTGCCACAAATTAACCTGTGTTGTACATAAATCATGAATCTCGGATGATCTTTGTCACAATCTCGAGTTTTGCAAGCCCCCCAGTGGGCGGCGCTTCCGACGGCGGGTCACCGGCAACACTCGCGACCGTCTCGTCCTGAATGATCTAGTGTTACTATAGATAGTTTTTGTGGTCTTGTATTGACTAATGTTCTACGGAAGAGTCTCGAATTTCTCGAGTTCGATTAGTTTTTGAGTTTCGCAAAAATTTCTGTTTTATTTGTATGAGAGTCCATATTCCCCTACCACAGGGGTGAGAGGTCTCTAACTATCGTAAAATAAATTCAAGACTCCAAAATCTCCCACATGCCAAATTTGGTTCCATTTGCTTGATTAGTTCTCAAGTTATAAGGAAATTTGAATTTCATTTGTATGGGAGCTCCCCTCTTAAAAGGGGAAGGGGTCGTAATTCACAATAGAAAAAATTTCTGCCATCTAAAACTCCCACATGCCAAATTTGGTTCCATTTGATTGATTAGTTCTCGAGATAAGAGGAAATTTGCATTTCATTTGTATGGAAGCCCACCCTCTTAAAGGGGAAATGGGCGCTTTCTAAAGAAGAGAGGCGTCTCAATTCACCATAGAAAAAAATCTTGCGTCCAAAACCACTTACATGTCAAATTTGGTTCCATTTGCTTGATTAGTTCTCGAGTTATGAGAAAATTTGTTTTTCATTTGTATAGGAGCCCCTCCCCTCTTAAAGTGGGGAAATCCATAGAAAATATACCATAAAAAATATTCTTGCCTACAAAAACACCCACATGATAAATTTGGTTCCATTTGCTTGATTAGTTCTAGAGTTATGAGGAAATTTGTATTTCGTTTGTATGAGAGCCCCCCCTCTTAAAAAGGTAAGGGGTCCTAATTCATCATAGAAAAAATGGTTGCCTCCAAAAACACCCACATGCCAAATATGGTTCCATTTGCTTGATTAGTTCTCGAATTATGAAGAAATTCGTATTTCATTTGTGTAGAAGCACCCCCTCTTAAAGTTGGGAGGGGTTCCAATCCACCATAGAAAATATTTGCCTCCAGAAACCTCCACATGCCAAATTTGGTTCTATTTGCTTGACTACTTCTCGAGTTATGAGGAAATTTGAATTTCATTTGTATAGGAGCCCCCCTCCTAAAGTGAGTAGCGGTCCCAATTCATCATAGAAAAAATTCTTGTCTCCAAAAACACCCACGTGCAAAATTTGGTTCCATTTGCTTGATTAGTTCTCGAGTTATGAGGAAATTTGTATTTCGTTTGTATAGGACCCCCCCTTCTTTTAAGGTTGGAGGGGTCCTAATTCACCATAGAAAATATTCTAGCCCTCGAAAACTTTCACATGCCAAATTTGGTTTCATTTGCTTGATTAGCTTTCGAGTTATGAGGAAATTTGTATAGGAGCCCCCCCTCCTAAAGTGAGGAGGGGTCCCAGTTCATCATAGAAAAAAATTTTGTCTCCAAAAACACCCACGTGTCAAATTTTGTTCCATTTGCTTGATTAGTTCTCGATTTATGAGGAAATTTGTATTTCATTCGTATGGGAGCCCCACCTCTTAAAGTGGGGAGGGGTTCTAATTCACCATAGAAAATATTCATGCCCTAGAAAACTATCACATGCCAAATTTGGTTCCATTTGCTTGATTAATTCTCGAGTTATGAGGAAATTTGCATTTCATTTGTATAGGAGCCCCCCTTCCTAAAGTGGAGAGGGGTCCCAATTCACCATAGAGAAAAAATTTGTCTCCAAAAACACCCACGTGCCAAATTTTGTTCCATTTTCTTGATTAGTTCTCGAGTTATGAGGAAATGTGTATTTCGTTTGTATAGGAGCCCCCCCTCTTAAAGTGGGGAGGGGTCCTTATTTACCATAGTGAATATTCTTGCCCTCGAAAACTTTTACATGCCAAATTTTGTTACATTTGCTTGATTAGTTCTTCAGTTATGAGGAAATTTATATTTCATGTGTATAGGATTCCCCCCTCCTAAAACGGGGAGGGGTCCCAATTCATCATAAAAAAAATTTTTGTCTCCAAAAACACCCACATGCCAAATTTGGTTTCATTTGCTTAATTACTTCTCGAGTTATGAGGAAAATTGTGTTTCTTTAGTACAGGAGCCCCCCCTCTTAAAATGGGGAGGGGTCCTAATTTACTATAGAAAATATTCTTGCCCTCGAAAACCTTCATATGCCAAATTTGGTTCCGTTTGCTTGATTAGTTCTCGAGTTATGAGGAAATTTGTATGGAAGCCCCCCCTTTTAAAGAGGAGAGGAGTTATAATTCCCCTTATAAAGAGGGGAGGGGTCTCAATTTACCATAGAATAAGTTCTTGTCACCGAAAATACCCACATGCCAAATTTTGTTCTATTTGCTTGATTAGTTGTCGAGTTATGCAGAAATTTGTGTTTCATTTGTATGGGAGCCCCCCCTCTTAGTGGGGGGAGGGGTTTCTAACCATCACTAAAACCTTTCCTGGCCCCAAAAAACCTTTACATGCATATTTTCATGCCGCTTGGTTCAGTAGTTTTCGATTCTATAAGGAACATACGGACAGACAGACAGAAATCCTTCTTTATAGGTATAGACTAGCTGACCCGACAAACTTCGTATTGCCACAAATTAACCTGTGTTGTACATAAATCATGAATCTCGGATGATCTTTGTCACTTCTCGAGTTTTGCAAGCCCCCCAGTGGGCGGCGCCTCCGACGGCGGGTCACCGGCAACACTCGCGACCGTCTCGTCCTGAATGATCTAGTGTTACTATAGATAGTTTTTGTGGTCTTGTTATTGATTAATGTTTTATGGAAGAGTCTCGAATTTCTCAACTTGGATTAGTTTTTGAGTTTCGCAAAATTTCTGTTTTATTTGTATGAGAGTCCATATCCCCCTACCACAGGGGTGAGAGGTCTCTAACTATCATAAAATAAATTCAAGACTCAAAAATCTCCTACATGCTAAATTTGGTTCCATTTGCTTGATTAGTACTCAAATTATAAGGAAATTTGTATTTCATTTGTATGGGAGCCCACCCTCTTAAAAGGGAAAGGGGTCGTAATACACCACAGAAAAAAAATTCTGCCATCTAAAACTCTCACATGCCAAATTTGGTTCCATTTGTTTGATTAGTTCTAAAGTTATGAGCAAATTTGTATTTTGTTTGAATGGGAGCCCCCCCCCCTCCTAAAAAGGTAAGAAGTCCTAATTCATCATGGGAAAAATGGTTGCCTCCAAAAACACCCACATGCCAAATATGGTTCCATTTGCTTGATTAGTTCTCGAATTATGAGGAAATTTGTATTTTATTTGTGTAGAAGCCCCCCCTCTTGAAGTGTGGAAGGATCCTAATTCACCGTAGAAAATATTTTTGCCTCCAAAAACCTCCACATGCCGAATTTGGTTCTATTTGCTTGATTAGTTCTCGAGTTATGAGGAAATTTGTATTTCATTTGTATTGGAGCCCCCCCTCCTAATGTGGGAAGAGGTCCTAATTCATCACAGAAAAAATTCTTGCCTCCAAAAACACCTACACGCCAAATTTGGTTCCATTTGCTAGATTAGTTCTCGAGTTATGAGGAAATTTGTATTTCGTTTGTATAGGACCCACCCCTCCTAAAGTGGGGAGGGGTCCCAATTCATCATTGAAAAAAAAATTGTCTCCAAAAACACACACATGCCAAATTTGGTTCAATTCGCTTGATTAGTTCTCGAGTTATGAGGAAATTTGTATTTCATTTGTACAGGAGCCCCTCCTCTTAAAGTGGGGAGGGGTCCTAATTCACCATAGAAAATTTTCTTGCTCTTGAAAACCTTCACGTGCCAAATTTGGTTGCATTTGCTTGATTAGTTCTCGAGTTATGAAGAAATTTGTATGGAAGTCCCCCCTCTTAAAGGGGAGAGGAGTTATAATTCCTCTTATAAAGAGGGGAGGGGTCTCAATTCACCATAGAATAAATTCTTGTCACCGAAAGAAACACCCACATGCCAAATGTTGTTCTATTTGCTTGATTAGTTCTCGAGTTAGGAGGAAATTTGTATTTCATTTGTACAGGAGCCCCCCCTCTTAGAGTGGGGAGGGGTCCTAATTCACCGTAGAAAATTTTCTTGCCCTCGAAAACCTTCACATGCCAAATTTGGTTCCATTTGCTTGATTAGTTCTCGAGTTATGAGGAAATTTGTATGGAAGCCCCCCCTCTTAAAGGGGAGAGGAGTTACAATTCCCCTTATAAAGAGGGAGGGGTCTCAATTTACCATAGAATAAATTCTTGTCACCGAAAACACCCACATGCCAAATTTGGTTCTATTTGCTTGATTAGTTCTCGAGTTATGAGGAAATTTGTATTTCATTTGTATAGGAGCCCCCCCTCCTAAAGTGGGGAGAGGTTCTTATTCATCATAGAAAACATTCTTGCCTCCAAAAACACCTACATGCCAAATTTGGTTCCATTTGCTGGATTAGCTCTCGAGTTATAAGGAAATTTGTATTTCGTTTGTATAGGAGCCCCCCCCCCTCTTAAAGTGGGGAGGGGTCCCAATTCATCATAGAAAAAAATTTTGTCTTCAAAAACACACCATGCCAAATTTGGTTCCATTTGCTTGATTAGTTCTCGAGTTATGAGGAAATTGGTATTTCATTTGTACAGGAGCCCCCCCCTCTTAAAGTGAGGAGAGGTCCTAATTCAACGTAGAAAATTTTCTTGCCCTCGAAAACCTTCACATGCCAAATTTGGTTCCATTTGCTTGATTAGTTCTCGAGTTATGAGGAAATTTGTATGGAAATCCCCCCTCTTAAAGGGGCGAGGAGTTATAATTCCCCTTATAAAGAGGGGAGGGGTCTCAAATTACCCTAGAATAAATTCTTGTCACCGAAAACACCCACATGCCAAATTTGGTTCTATTTGCTTGATTAGTTCTCGAGTTATGCAAAAATTTGTGTTTCATTTGTATGGGAGCCCCCCCTCTTAGTGGGGGGAGGGGTCTCTAACCATCACTAAAACCTTTCCTGGCCCCAAAAACCGCTACATGCAAATTTTCACGCCGATTGGTTCAGTAGTTTTTGATTCTATAAGGAACACAGGACAGATAGACAGACAGACAGACAGACAGACAGACAGACAGACAGACAGACAGACAGACAGACAGACAGACAGACAGACAGACAGACAGACAGACAGACAGACAGACAGACAGACAGACAGACAGACAGACAGACAGACAGACAGACAGACAGACAGACAGACAGACAGACAGACAGACAGACAGACAGACAGACAGACAGACAGACAGACAGACAGACAGACAGACAGACAGACAGACAGACAGACAGACAGACAGACAGACAGACAGACAGACAGACAGACAGACAGACAGACAGACAGACAGACAGACAGACAGACAGACAGACAGACAGACAGACAGACAGACAGACAGACAGACAGACAGACAGACAGACAGACAGACAGACAGACAGACAGACAGACAGACAGACAGACAGACAGACAGACAGACAGACAGACAGACAGACAGACAGACAGACAGACAGACAGACAGACAGACAGACAGACAGACAGACAGACAGACAGACAGACAGACAGACAGACAGACAGACAGACAGACAGACAGACAGACAGACAGACAGACAGACAGACAGACAGACAGACAGACAGACAGACAGACAGACAGACAGACAGACAGACAGACAGACAGACAGACAGACAGACAGACAGACAGACAGACAGACAGACAGACAGACAGACAGACAGACAGACAGACAGACAGACAGACAGACAGACAGACAGACAGACAGACAGACAGACAGACAGACAGACAGACAGACAGACAGACAGACAGACAGACAGACAGACAGACAGACAGACAGACAGACAGACAGACAGACAGACAGACAGACAGACAGACAGACAGACAGACAGACAGACAGACAGACAGACAGACAGACAGACAGACAGACAGACAGACAGACAGACAGACAGACAGACAGACAGACAGACAGACAGACAGACAGACAGACAGACAGACAGACAGACAGACAGACAGACAGACAGACAGACAGACAGACAGACAGACAGACAGACAGACAGACAGACAGACAGACAGACAGACAGACAGACAGACAGACAGACAGACAGACAGACAGACAGACAGACAGACAGACAGACAGACAGACAGACAGACAGACAGACAGACAGACAGACAGACAGACAGACAGACAGACAGACAGACAGACAGACAGACAGACAGACAGACAGACAGACAGACAGACAGACAGACAGACAGACAGACAGACAGACAGACAGACAGACAGACAGACAGACAGACAGACAGACAGACAGACAGACAGACAGACAGACAGACAGACAGACAGACAGACAGACAGACAGACAGACAGACAGACAGACAGACAGACAGACAGACAGACAGACAGACAGACAGACAGACAGACAGACAGACAGACAGACAGACAGACAGACAGACAGACAGACAGACAGACAGACAGACAGACAGACAGACAGACAGACAGACAGACAGACAGACAGACAGACAGACAGACAGACAGACAGACAGACAGACAGACAGACAGACAGACAGACAGACAGACAGACAGACAGACAGACAGACAGACAGACAGACAGACAGACAGACAGACAGACAGACAGACAGACAGACAGACAGACAGACAGACAGACAGACAGACAGACAGACAGACAGACAGACAGACAGACAGACAGACAGACAGACAGACAGACAGACAGACAGACAGACAGACAGACAGACAGACAGACAGACAGACAGACAGACAGACAGACAGACAGACAGACAGACAGACAGACAGACAGACAGACAGACAGACAGACAGACAGACAGACAGACAGACAGACAGACAGACAGACAGACAGACAGACAGACAGACAGACAGACAGACAGACAGACAGACAGACAGACAGACAGACAGACAGACAGACAGACAGACAGACAGACAGACAGACAGACAGACAGACAGACAGACAGACAGACAGACAGACAGACAGACAGACAGACAGACAGACAGACAGACAGACAGACAGACAGACAGACAGACAGACAGACAGACAGACAGACAGACAGACAGACAGACAGACAGACAGACAGACAGACAGACAGACAGACAGACAGACAGACAGACAGACAGACAGACAGACAGACAGACAGACAGACAGACAGACAGACAGACAGACAGACAGACAGACAGACAGACAGACAGACAGACAGACAGACAGACAGACAGACAGACAGACAGACAGACAGACAGACAGACAGACAGACAGACAGACAGACAGACAGACAGACAGACAGACAGACAGACAGACAGACAGACAGACAGACAGACAGACAGACAGACAGACAGACAGACAGACAGACAGACAGACAGACAGACAGACAGACAGACAGACAGACAGACAGACAGACAGACAGACAGACAGACAGACAGACAGACAGACAGACAGACAGACAGACAGACAGACAGACAGACAGACAGACAGACAGACAGACAGACAGACAGACAGACAGACAGACAGACAGACAGACAGACAGACAGACAGACAGACAGACAGACAGACAGACAGACAGACAGACAGACAGACAGACAGACAGACAGACAGACAGACAGACAGACAGACAGACAGACAGACAGACAGACAGACAGACAGACAGACAGACAGACAGACAGACAGACAGACAGACAGACAGACAGACAGACAGACAGACAGACAGACAGACAGACAGACAGACAGACAGACAGACAGACAGACAGACAGACAGACAGACAGACAGACAGACAGACAGACAGACAGACAGACAGACAGACAGACAGACAGACAGACAGACAGACAGACAGACAGACAGACAGACAGACAGACAGACAGACAGACAGACAGACAGACAGACAGACAGACAGACAGACAGACAGACAGACAGACAGACAGACAGACAGACAGACAGACAGACAGACAGACAGACAGACAGACAGACAGACAGACAGACAGACAGACAGACAGACAGACAGACAGACAGACAGACAGACAGACAGACAGACAGACAGACAGACAGACAGACAGACAGACAGACAGACAGACAGACAGACAGACAGACAGACAGACAGACAGACAGACAGACAGACAGACAGACAGACAGACAGACAGACAGACAGACAGACAGACAGACAGACAGACAGACAGACAGACAGACAGACAGACAGACAGACAGACAGACAGACAGACAGACAGACAGACAGACAGACAGACAGACAGACAGACAGACAGACAGACAGACAGACAGACAGACAGACAGACAGACAGACAGACAGACAGACAGACAGACAGACAGACAGACAGACAGACAGACAGACAGACAGACAGACAGACAGACAGACAGACAGACAGACAGACAGACAGACAGACAGACAGACAGACAGACAGACAGACAGACAGACAGACAGACAGACAGACAGACAGACAGACAGACAGACAGACAGACAGACAGACAGACAGACAGACAGACAGACAGACAGACAGACAGACAGACAGACAGACAGACAGACAGACAGACAGACAGACAGACAGACAGACAGACAGACAGACAGACAGACAGACAGACAGACAGACAGACAGACAGACAGACAGACAGACAGACAGACAGACAGACAGACAGACAGACAGACAGACAGACAGACAGACAGACAGACAGACAGACAGACAGACAGACAGACAGACAGACAGACAGACAGACAGACAGACAGACAGACAGACAGACAGACAGACAGACAGACAGACAGACAGACAGACAGACAGACAGACAGACAGACAGACAGACAGACAGACAGACAGACAGACAGACAGACAGACAGACAGACAGACAGACAGACAGACAGACAGACAGACAGACAGACAGACAGACAGACAGACAGACAGACAGACAGACAGACAGACAGACAGACAGACAGACAGACAGACAGACAGACAGACAGACAGACAGACAGACAGACAGACAGACAGACAGACAGACAGACAGACAGACAGACAGACAGACAGACAGACAGACAGACAGACAGACAGACAGACAGACAGACAGACAGACAGACAGACAGACAGACAGACAGACAGACAGACAGACAGACAGACAGACAGACAGACAGACAGACAGACAGACAGACAGACAGACAGAAATCCTTCTTTATAGGTATAGATATAGTAGGATCTGACATAACCATCATCAAAGGCAATAAAGTGAAACCATACTATATTTATCACCCAGACGATAGGGTAGAGGATCCATATTCCCCCAGGAACCATATTTCGCCAGTTGATGAATCCAAAGCCTTTTTGCATATTTTTGAGGACATACATTTTACAAATTCGTCAAATAATTTCTTTTAAGTCTACCAAAAATATGCAAAAAGGCTTTGGATTCATCAACTGGCGAAATATGGATCCTCTACCCTAAATGTATAATTTCAGGTGTAGGCCAAAATGGAATAGAATCGCATGGAAGCACGTTCACCATAATAAACGCGGGAACTGCAAAACTTAGGCATAAAATACATATTGTTACGAGCGATTTTCCTATACCTACTGACGGCATTCTAGGAAGAGATTTCCTTGCAAAATATAATTGCCAAATTAATTATGAACCGTGGTTAATTATGTTCACAATTGATCAAAATGAAATAACAATCCCAATAGAAGATAATTTTCAATACAGTATATACTTACAACCTCGGCACGAAGTGGTACGTTATATACCAGGTTTAGGACTAACAGAAAATATGGTAGTACATTCGCAGGAAATTCTACCCGGAGTCTTCTGCGGAAATACAATCACTTCAGCTAGTCAAACCATGTTGAAGTTTGTAAATACAACTAGTAAACCTGTATTAATAGCATATTCCTTATTCAAGCCTAAGTTAGAACCATTTAAAAATTATGACATAATTCCAAGTAAAGGCAATGTTAGAAGTAGTAAAACTAGAATTAAAAAACTACAAGGTATACAGCCCTTCGGGATGTTCGAAAGGGTGACGTAGGACTATGTCAGATCATTAGATCAAAGACTAATGTTAACTGCATTTCTGGCATATGTACGTTTATAAGAATCTGTGAGTGCCATTGTTTAAGTGAATGTTTAAAAGAGAAGAGCGAAATATTCAGATTAAATTCTTTATTGAATGCAATGGTGGCTTTGAAAATACGTGAATGGGGATTCATAAGTACAACGCCTGCAACCATCGAGACATAGACATTTCTTTTAAAAATCACTTGAGTGCATCATAACGGTTGAAATAGTAATGAATGACCAGCCGACAGATTATTGTATTAAAAATGATTATGCGTAGCCTGACATGTTTCAATAATCTTACTTTACCTCGCTTGTGGCCTTTAAAAGGGCCATTGGTTACAAATAACATTAAAGCCAAAGCACGTTCATCGCAAATATGACGTGCCATTTGAATGGGCTTCTCTTTTGACATGAATGGCAACAGGCACGTAGCACGTAGGTTAGCGGCGTCGTTTTACTGTCTTTTGCTACGAGAAGGTTTTACTAGTTTACTTTCACATTTTAGCGCTTGTTACATAGCAGAAAATATGGCACATACGCAAAAGTTTCTGTTTTATTTGTACGAGAGTCCTTATCTTCTTACCACAGGGGTGGGAGGTCTCAAATCATCATAAAATAAATTCATGTCTCCAAAAACCCCCTTGAGGAAATTTGTATTTCATTTGTATGGGATCTCCCCTTCAAAAAAAAAAAGGCAAATGTCCTAATTCATTATAGAAAATGCTTACCTCCAAAAACCCCCACATGCCAAATTTGGTTTCTTTTGCTTGATTAGCTTCCGAACTATGAGGAAATTTGAATATTATTTGTATGAGAGCCCCCCTTCTTAAAGAGGGGTGTGGGGCACACGTATGGCAGTCTGTTGTGAACATACCTTAGTTGTTATCGAATACAACTGAATAAGCTACCTTTGTCTCACATACAATGTACGCATGCTGTTAATTGACAGTTAGTGAGATTGCACTCACACCAATGCACTCGTACGGTCGGAGACGAACGAGAATCCTATCCTTCGTGCATCATCCTCTTTCTTTCGCAGACCATCGCCGAGGTAAGTCGTGGTTCGATCAGCTCTGGTGTGTCGGGTGATTTCCCGGCGGCATGTGGACCGAACTCCACATTTGGCGACCGTGACAGTTAAATTTACCCATTTTACCACCCGGAGGTAGGTTAGCTGCAAAAAAAATCACTTTGATCATCGGAAAATACCTAAATTAACGAGCACATTTAGCGCCAGCGGAGCAAAATGGCGTATTTTTTCGCCTTTTTGTCAACTGAGCACCAGGAGCATCATTTCAAAGGAAAGTTTTTTTTTCTTTGTTTCCCGTTACAAGTAGTGCATCGCGTGTTGGGATAACCGCGTAGAGAATGTAGCAGTGTCTGTATGTGTTGTTGGGATGACCACATTCTGTGATTGTGTAGCATGGAAAATACTGCACGATGCGTGTTGGGATAACCGCGTAGAGAAAGTAGCAGTGTGTTTGTGTTGTCGGGATGACCACAATCTGTGCTTGCGTAGTATGCAAAACTACTGCACGATGCGTGTTGGGATAACCGCTAAGAAGAAAACAGCTGAGTGTGTTGTCGGGATGACCACAATCTGTGTTTGTGCAGCGTGAGAAAATTACTGCACGATGCGCGTTGGGATAACCGCTCCAAAATAGATCTCTGCATAGCAACGAGCAGTGCAACGCGCGTTGGAATAACCACGTCCGAAAAGCCAAATGGTGTGTAAAATAACACCAAAAGAGACACTGTATGAACCATTGTGCGCCTTGGGATAACCGTGCATAAAAAATTGAAGGTGTAGAGCAAGGTTACTTAGAATTATGCGTGTTGGGATAACCGCTATTTGATAATAGTTTTTCTGCCGTTTCTAATAATCGCTTTTGCAAGCGGGTTTTGTTTTGAATTTACAAGTACAGTAAGAAGTACAGCTATCTATAAGCGGTTGTGTCTTGAAAGCAACCTTCTACTTTTTTACATTATAAGTTTCAGACTACAAACGTTTTTTTTTTAGAAAATGGCAAACAAGGGAAAACAGCCAACGGGAACCTCGCGTAATAAACTTGGCTTCGAAAGCGTTAACTTCTACTGAGAAGCGACAGGCACAGAACAAACGAAAAGCATTAGGTGCCGTATGGGGAGTCGAGCACTTCTACTTTCTATTAGGACGTCATTTTGTGTTACATACGGATGCTCAGGGGGTTGCGTTTATTCTTAATCGTGCCCATGAAATCTCAAAAATTGGGCCCTAAGATTGAGTCCAAATAATTATGATATAGAATACGTCCGAGGACGCGATAATGTTGCGGACCCATCCTCCCGTTTATACAAACAAGAACATGACGATTCGTTTGACGAAACCTGAAGTCCTTGGGAAGTTGCAATCGTTGAAGCTAAAACCATTGGAAAATTAACAGAAACTGAAATACAAGTCGCTACTGCTAAGGATGAAACCTTACAGCAGGTAGTCATAGCTCTTAAATCGGAAGTTTGGTCCAAATTCTGAGCAAATTCAAATGTATAGCAGAGGATTTATCAGTTCGTAACGGAATTGTCATGAAAAGAGTTTGCGCTGTAATTCCAGAATCTCTACGGAAAAGAACACTAGACATAGCTCATACTGGACACTTCATGGCTGCAAAACTAAAAAATATCCTGCGTGAACGGGTTTGGTGGCCAGGTATGACAGTTGATGCTGAGCAGTGGGTAGAAGGCGGCCAGGCATGCGCTACAACTGGGAAACCGGAGAAGCCTACGCCGATGAGACGTTCGTTTGCTCCAAAGACAGCCTGGGAAACAATTGCACTAGACTTCAATGGCCCGTACGCAAAGTTGGGTGGTGTTTTGATTCTAGTGATTGTAGATTATAGATCTCCCTATTTGATTGCGAAACCAATCCGCTCCACAGGGTTTGAACACGTTAAAAATTATTTGGAGCGAATATTTGAGAGAGACGGATACCCTCAAAATATTAAAACGACCCCCCATTCAATAGTGAAGACTACCAAATATTATAGAGAACGAGCTATAAATGCCATTCTCAGTACTCCCGTTTTTCGCCCAACAGAATGGCTTGGTCGAGGGTTACATGAAGCTTGTCAATAAGACTATGGCAACGGCCATTTTCACTGGTACTAATTATGTCAAGGAATTGCAAGCGGCAGTGGAAGCAAGCAATACAGCAGCCCACAGCGTGACCAAAGTGCCTCCTGAGGAAATGATAATGAGTCGAAAGATTCGATGTCGAGTACCATTACTACTCAGTGCGAGGGATCGTCGGATCAAATTACTAGGTAAAAAAATATGAGGATGCCCGCCAGGGTGCAAGAAAATGTGGTAATCCAGAAGATCTCGTAATAATCGAAAGCACAACTCGGGTAAAAGTAGATACGAGGTTTGACTCGAAGAAGTTTACCGTAACAGAGGAAGATAATGACATTCTTACTCTGTGTGACGATGATTATGACGATGAAATTCAAAGACGCATTAGATCAAAGACGCTCGAGATTAATTAAATATTAACAAGTTGTTTTGCCCTTTTGTTTATTCCCTAAATATATTAGTTTATGGTGCATAATAAATAAATATCTTTTTTTGAGAAGAGGGAAGATGTGGGGCACACGTATGGCAGTCTGTTGTGAACATACCTTAGTTGTTATCGAATACAACTGAATAAGCTACCTTTGTCTCGCATACAATGTACGCATGGTGTCATTTGACAGTTAGTGAGATTGCACTCACACCAATGCACTCGTACGGTCGGAGACGAACGAGAATCCTATCCTTCGTGCATCATCCTCTTTCTTTCGCAGACCATCGCCGAGGTAAGTCGTGGTTCGATCAGCTCTGGTGTGTCGGGTGATTTCCCGGCGGCATGTGGACCGAACTCCACAAGGGGAGGGGTCTCAATTCACCATAGAAAATTTTTTTGCCTTCTATTTTCGTTTTCACAAAATGCTACCCAGTCCCGGATAGTAAACAAAGACGTAGTCCTACGTTAAAAAATATTAAGCAGGATAAATATGGAAAGCGATACTACATACGCAAAAACCGAAATGATAAAACTCATAACAAAATATGAGGATATTTTAAATTTAGAAAACGATAAAATAGGCACATAATAAGGACATAAGCAAATAATTTCTATACACAGGGCATTAATTTAAATGATAACACACCCGTGTATATACCTAATTATAAAACTATCCACGCTCAATGCGAGGAAATAGAGAAACATAAGTGCAGCAAATGTTATCAGATGAGATAATTGAACCTTCAATTTCATCATACAATTCACCGACTTTACTTGTACCAAAGAAATCGGCGAATGAAGATAAAAAACGGCGATTAGTAATAGACTTTAGGCATAAAGATTATGCCAGACCGTTTTCCCCTACCGAGGATCGAAAGTATACTAGATCAACTTGGTAGAGCAAGGTATTTCAGCACGCTAGATTTGATGTCTGGATTTCATCAAATTCCTTTAGATGAACACTCCAGAAACTTCACCACTTTTTCGACAAATTCTGGTCACTATCAATTCAAAAGATTGCCTTTCGGATTGAATATCAGTCCGAATAGCTTTCAGAGAATGATGGCGATTGCAATGGCTGGTTTAACACTAGAGCGTGCATTTATTTATATTGACGATATAGTGGTCATAGGATGTTCTTTGAGGCATCATTTGGGAAATTTAGAGAAAGTTTTTGAGCGTTTAAGAAAATACAACCTTGAACTGGATATTGAAAAGTACAAATTCCTGAAGACCGAAGTGACTTATCTCGGTCATAAGATTACCGACAAGGGAATACTACCTGATGAGTCTAAATTTGAGGCCATTAAGAATTACCCTGTACCCAAAAATGCAGACGATGTACGACGATTTGTAGCTCTTTGTAACTACTATCGTAAATTCGTCGAAAATTTTGCAAACATAGCGTATCCTTTAAATCAACTATTAAAGAAGAGCGCTACTTTCAGATGGACAAACGAATGTCACAATGCTTTCAACCATTTGAGACATAAGTTAATGTCTCCTAAATTACTCCAATACCCGGATTTCTCCAAAAAATTTATTCTTACGACAGACGCTTCAGAAATTGGATGTGGAGCAGTGTTGTCACAAATCACAGAGGCAGGCGACTAACCTATTGCTTTTGCAAGCAAGACGTTCACGCCTGCTGAGAAGAATAAACCAACAATTTTGAAAGAATTAACGGCCATTCATTGGGCTATAAAGCATTTTGAGTCTTACAATAAGAACGGATCATAGGCCGCTTGTCTATCTATTTAATATTAAAAACCCTACAGTATTTGTATTTGTTCTGGCTTTTGTAGGCTTTTTGCCCTTAAGCAATAATTGAATTACAGTTATAAATTAAACATTGACTTAAATAATTATAAATACATGAAATCTAAACAGTAGATAATTGACCTCTGTACAGACTACATCTTAGTCTTAAGGGGGGACCCTACTCTGGAAAGTCGGAAAAATCGAAATTTATTTTTTTGCATTTTCAGGACGTTTGAGACCTTCAGAAATGTCATACCAAAAGGATTTTTTAATATCTGATCTCGTTGAAAACTTACGGCAAATATTATGGAGTCACCTCAAGGGAAGTCCATTGCTGTAAGAAACTTTGAACGCGTTTTCCCCAAAACCATGTTTCTTTAGCTGGCGGTACGTGTATCTCAGAATCTAGTGGACTGATTTTGCTGAAATTTTTTTCAGTGTGTAAAAATGAGTTATCTAAATTGTTACGTAGCCGTTTTTAGATATCTCAATTTTTCAATTTTTTATGAGCTTTTAAATGAGCGATTTTTGATGAAAAAACACCTTTCTTTTGGAAAAATTGCCGCCATTTTGGTAATTTTTCGAATTTTCAAAATCCGCTACGTAACAATTTAGGTATTGACCTAAAGCTTCAAAATCATCCTTGAAATCCGTTCTACTATACTCCGTTGGTTTCCGGCACGTACCGCCAGCAAGGAACGATTTTCTAGAGGGCATTTACGCGCTCACCTGCCACCAGCATAATAATCACTATTCTGGTACCCAAGAAATACAAAATATATCTTCAAATATACCTTAACCAATAACCAAAATACCCCAACACTTAACTATAATTCTAGCATCTGAAATTTTTTTACGAAAATCTATTATTTTTCGGGCTTCCAGAGTAGGGTCCCCCCTTAACATATTCGGTGTCATATCCAAAATTATAATATTCTGAAGTCCGTTAAACTCGTGCATGAACCTGCATGTCGCTTCATGCTGCGTATAGTTTCTGCTTCGCAGAGGAGGCTCGAATGTTCTGCGCTGACGAAGTACAGCGGCACTCCTATTTAATTTGTCGCCTAACACTTGGCTTCTTACTCGACATCCGCTATTTTATGTCTGGCGGTCACGGTATCCAGATCGACAAGCATACAAAGTTGCTCATAGGGAGGGAGGTGGTCGTTGTTCCGTACTAAGTCCCTTAGGGCAAATCTCACGAATTTTTTCTGAATGCCTTCCAAACGGTTTATTTGATAAGAGTACTGCGGCCTCCAGACGGTACTCACAAAATCCAGCTTGGATCGGGCTAAGCCAATAAATATAGCTAGCAAAGCATTCGGATCGGTAAATTCGCGACCAAATCGGCACACTAGAGTAAACATCTGCAAACATTCTTTAACCAAATTATTTAGATGGCAGTTGAACGAGAGCTTTTCATCGAATATAATTCCTAAGTCTCATATCACTGTCGCTCGCGGGATATCTGTTTCTTCGTAGCTATTGTACCCTGCAGCAATTTTACGAGTCCTACGCAAATTCGTTTTTTAATAATATTTATCCTGTACTTACTAAATACACTGAAACTATGCTTGCCATGCAAGGAGGGATGAAGGGGGGAGGCAATAACAAAAAACTGACGGTTTAAATTGCTAAATTGCAAACATGTGTGGTAAACGCAGAAAATAACCACGCTAATAATTTTCGCGTGGAACTCGAAATAGGTGCAAACTCCGCAATATAATCAAAGACAATTGGCGCTGATCTTCTTGTAAACGTCAAAACAGAACATTTCCTGGGATTTACTGACAACCCACAGGCAGCACAGAATCTGTCAAAGTTAACTAGATCTTGTAGCAGGATAAAACATTCTTTGGTGGTCTTTACTGGTGAGAATAGTTTGACATCATCGGCGTATACCAGAATATTTGCTTCTACGATGAAAGTGGAAAGATTGTTCATCACTAGTACGAAGAGTAACGGACCTAGGTGGCTTCCTTGCGGCACACCTGAGTTTACGATAAACGGCTGTGAAACCTCGCCGTGAATTTTCACATACTGCGTTCTGCATGTTAAATATGAGTTTAACCAGTTCAGCAGTGAGCTTCTAATGCCTAATGCCTATCTAATGTATTTGCTAAAGTTAACAAGAATGCGTATCGATCTTGAAAATTTCGATTACGACATTGTATATATTAAAGGTAAAGAAAACGTAGCAGCGGACGCGCTGTCACGTATTATAATAACATCCGAGAAATTTAAAGAGAATAAGATACTAATGGTAAATACAAGGTCTATGACCCGAAAAAACAACAAAGTGGAAAATAATAAGAAAAATGAAAATATAAACGAATCCGATGAGATTGATCACCTCCCAGTATATGAAACAGAAAGCCTTACGGAAACTAAAAATTTAATAAAACTGTCGACAGTCGTGGCAGGCAATACACATTAACATTCGTGTTATTGAAGAAAGATTATAAAACACTTGTGGCACAAGTGCATCAAGACGTTAGGACGTTAGGCACTAGAGTCTGCTCTTCCAGAAATTGAAAAATATGCAAAGAGATATAATGCAAAGAAATTAGCGCTCTCAAGAGAAGATTTTATCTTCCAACTGGTACCAGTAGAATACTTTAAAATGATTGCAAACAAATCCTTAAAAAACCGGCAGGTAATAATATTTAAGGAACCTAAATTTATTTATAATGAAAATGAAATCCAAAGCATTTTACATAATCACCACAATACCCCAACAGGAGGTATTCGATTGTACCTACGTATCCGAGAAAAGTACAGGTGGTGAGATATGAAAAATTCCATTGCCCAATTTATTCACCGGTGCGAATTGTGCAAGAGGAATAAGATTATCTTTAAGATTTTTGTTTATTTACGTAACATTTTTCTCAAAATCTTGAGGTTTTTTGTAATAGTTTTTCCTCTATTGATTCTTAAAAGTATTGTACAATCAGATATCTTGCTCCGACATAATAAATATTAATTACTTTGTTGTAAAGCTTGCTGGTCACAAAATAAAATGTAAATATGTACACTATGTAACTTAAATCACCGATTAATAAATTGTTATTGTTGTTGTTGTTGAATAAGATTGTCAAGCATACCAAACAACCCATGATAGTTACAACAACCCCTTCAAAAGCTTGTAACCTTTGCGGTTTAATAATAACAATTATACGCAGAGTTACAAATAATAATTTGGCAAGTTGAACTATAGGGAAATTTACAGATTTTTTATAGCACCAGAACACTTCTCAACATTACAACATTTACAAATAGCCCCCAATTCTTCCTATGCATACAACATTCAGCGTGGTCAGCACGGTCAACATCTCTCTTGGCTTAATTTGAAATGGCACGTAACGGATTCAAAAATTCAAACTCACAGACGTGGCTTTAGAGCTGACTGAGAGACGTCCTCATATCGTGCTCATTTTGTCTGAAGTCGCCGTGAAGACGTTACAAAATTCCGGCAAGTTAAAGTATACTCTTAGTGAAAAGAGAAAGTCTGTGAAGTAAAATCTTAATATTCAGCAAAGTGGTAAAATTTATTTAAGGCAAATTGTTAAGGTGAGGTCCATATCAAAGATTCATATTGTTTCTCAGAGTGAAGGGAGAGGAAACCCGTCAAGAATTGACTTGGGCTCGCCCACAAGGGTTATGTTACTTACTGTTTATCAATTTGAACATGAAACTTACACTGATAATAAAACTTGGTTTATAGTACGAAAACGAGCGTTTGCTTTACGAATTCTTTCATTGTTTTCTACCACGAAGTAGATTCGTAAAATCAGCCCTGAATGTTTTGTACATATTAACAAAGCAATATTCGTACGAATTATTGCATTTTACAAAATAGTTCGTAGATTTTACGAATGCACGAAAAGGCTGTCGATAAAAATAATACTAGATTTCACTATTTTCCGATAGGTGTCAGTATGCTATATTACCGACACCTATCGAAAAATAGCGGAATCTTTTTATCTCCGAAAAAAGCAGATTTCAACGGAAATTGAACTGAGCTCGTTCGTCATACTTCTTTACGAACAGCCGACGACGCCGCAAACCACAGAACCACAGCTACTGCATACCAAGAAGGTAATAATTGCACATGTCTATTTTCTCTTCATACAATCATCGCATCCCGTTTTCGTCGATAACGATGCCAGACAACAACCGTGCATCAAATGGGTATTGATGCAAGATAGCTACGAATGTGCTCTCGTAGAAAATACGAACCATTCGTAATAACAACATTTGCGGTAGGCAATAAGCCTACGAAAGTTTTTAAATGGTATGAAATTATTTGTATCAGCTACGAATATAATTTTACGAATGTTTTTTCAAAAAAATACGAAATTATATTCTCAGTGTAGGGAAAACTGCCTATTTAAGGGAAAAGATGACTGTCAAGCTACTGTTTTACCTGACTCACTGCGAATATTCGTGTTATTGAAATAAAACGTAACCATACCATTTTATTCGTTTATAACGCATTCGCAGCTAATATCGATAACAAACGATTTTTTATAATTTGTGCTTTTGTTATTGCATTTAACTTGTAAAAAGTTGCATAAATAACAATTCAGTTTCACAATACAATTATTGCGTACTGCTGGCACTTGCAATATAACGTTTAGGTACGTTATTTTTAGTGAATAAAATTAACGATATTTTCGACACGATCCCGCGAAAACCGCATATTCGCAGTGAGTCAGGTAACACAGTAGACGTGTGAAAAATCTTTATGCATTTTATCACATTACATTACTGCACATGCATTAATCACGATGTGAAAAAAATTATGGGCCACTCGCCTCTTTCACAGGTCACATCAAAGTAAAAGATCAAGGCAAGATGATCCTTATGTCGTTTTCGTTTTTGCGGTGTAGCTACACCGGTGTAGCACTTTTGCACCAAAACTGTTCGTTTTCGATTTTTGTGCTACACCTTTGCTACACTTTTTCTGCACCAGCTACACCAGAAAAAAAGAGAGTGTAGCTGGTGCAGATAGCAAAACACCAACACACCCACACCAATATCAAAATCATATGTTGTCAAAAATGGTTTGTTTTGATCACAGTTTACAGATCGACTACTTGTGAAGATTTTATTTTATGTAAAATTTTTCGAAATGGAGGAAGTTTTCAAGCTTCTTGAATCATCGTCAGATTCGGAAGATGAATATTTGTTTATGTTCGAGAATATCAAGAAAAAACGAAAGGTCACGGCACGAGTGGAAGGATTTTTAACTGGCGTAGTGGACAATTACTCGGATGAAGAAGCAGGTTTCAATGAATAAGTTTTTGATCATTTAATCATGTTTGCTTTTCTAACTGTTATAGTTTAGAAAAAACTTCAGATTGAAAAGGAGGGTCGCAAGCAAGTTTGAAAAAGTATTTGATTAATAAAAAATCAATAAACCTAAAAATTAAACAGCTAATAATTACAGATTTCGAATTTTCCAAATGTCCTTGGTTGTATCGATGGAAGCTACATATGTATTAGGAAACCAGTGCACAAAATTCGATCAACATATACAAATAGGCATGACCTGCTATCCATAACGTTACAAGGTGTATGTGATTCGGATAAGAAGTTCACAGATGTATATATTGGATCGCCGAGTAAAATACATGATGCCAGAATATTTGCAATATCCAGCATAAGTGTAAGATTTCCAGATATCTGTGGTCAAACGTACCATTTGCTGGGTGATGCAGCATATCCAATGCGGGAGTATTTGCTAACTCCGTATAGAGACTTTTGAAATCTATCGGCAAAGCAACGAAACTACAACCTGAAGCATGCCCAGACTAGAGTAAAAATCGAAAACTGTTTTGGATTGCTAAAACAGCGTTTTCGCCAATTATTTAGATTGGATTTTTTTACTGTTTTGAAAATGTGTAAATTTATTATGGCTTGTTGTGTCTTGCATAATATTTGCATCGAACTTGATGATTCGTTCGTTGAAAGCAATGAGGATGGTGATGAAGTATTACTTGACCGTGAGTATACGTTTGTTAAGAAAAAAGCTCTAATATTGACCAAAATTCAAAAATTTTTAGAAGATCGTGAACGATCTCCCTTGAACACGGCAACCTCTGACAGCGACAATCGTAGAAATAATGCCCTTCGCCGGCTTGGAGAAATGAAACGAGATACCCTTGCTAACAGTTTCATGTAAATTTGTGTGTGCGTATGTATTTGTGAGTAGATGCGTATCTTCGTACGTGCTGAAGTCACATTACAATAAAGAAATATCGAAACACTGCTTCTTCAATTCTTTAATGAAACAAGATCTGAAAATCCGCCAAATTAAAAGCGAGCAAATTATATTTCGAGCGACACTATTCCTGGAATATATATTTGTTTCCCTCACATCTTCTCCGCAATTTTATTGAGTGCATCTGTGAGTGCATCTAGTTTCTTCATTCGCTCCTCGTGTCTACGATCCTTGGCTCTTTGACTATCCTGAAAGGCTTCAAGCATTGCTTTTTGCAGGTCTTGTTTGCCTTTGACGGAAGAGGGGCCGGCTTCAGCTTCTGACTCTAATGGCCTTCCATGCGTAGGATCTCTTGGATTGCTATTACTTTTCATCTGAACAGATGTTGTGTCCATACGTATCTCGGGCTCAATTGAGTCATCAATCGATGCGATATCGCGAAATTCACTATCGAAAGTAGGAGGTACATACGACGAACCACTTGTACGATTATTATCAACGGTTCGTTTGTGTCGCCTCGAAACAGTTTTAAATCTATTTTGGATTTGCTGCTCGCTAAAGTTTGTATTTAATTTTGAATTCAACTTTTTCCCTATCAACTGCCACAATGCCTTTTTATTTTTTAATTTTTTCATAGGACCAACTTGTTCGAAATATTCCTTGTACAAGGAGAGCATTAACTTTGTCTCGCCATCACTCCAAACACCTACTGTGGCTCGCGGGGGTATCAAGCTTTCGTCTTCCGTCGTATTGTATTTGGAAAACAGTTCAATATTGTCATTACCAGAGGTGTTATCGTCAGACGGTATTGACATTATGGCATCGTTGACTCTATCGTGAATAGATGACGACGCTACTGGTACTCCATAATATTCTGCCACGGAAGCAAAATCCACTTTTACTGTTTCTTCAGCTGAAACAATATACATAATACATCTATATTTCAAAATATTACGTATACTCACTAATCTTATGCTTAAGGAATAAATATTCCGGTTGCTCTTGATAGGGGCTACCATCGTTATTAACTACTAATGAGTAATCTTCAACATTTATCTCAAACTCGGACATTTTTTCGTAAAATACTTGTAAGATCGAAACGACCAATATAAAAGCAGCTAACCGCGCAGACAAAACAAACTGTTGACAGCTGTTCTCGTTTACTACACACACCACTGCTACTGCACCACGAGCGTTCGTTTATCGAGCAAAAAGTGTAGCACAAAACGGTGTAGCTACACCACAAAAACGAAAACGACATTAGATAGACCATCTTTAGTAACCGGAAAACTGTCTCACGACGTTCTTTTGTGCAGTATTTGAAATTGTACTTGCACTTAAAGTTGTCTTCTAGCGAACAGTTTATATATCAACATCTCCCGACGTGGGGCTCTGTAGCCGCAAGGTTACCAAGTCTGCTTTGACAAGCGAATGGTCATGGGTTCGAATCTTAGTAGAATCAGGCCATTCGATGTCAAAGTGACTTTAGCATGGGTTTATTCTCAGGCTCCTCATCATTCTTCCTTCATGCTGAATTCTATATTATCCCGATATGGCCTATTGGCAGTGCAAAAATGAGACCCTTATAGTAAAATGTACTGGTTTTGCCACGCCAGGGATGGCTATAATTGGGGACTGCGCGCTGTCATGTGGAACGAGGTGGGTAATGTAATAATTGCAGTGATACACAATGCTTGTGTACAGGTCAACTATTTATTACGAAGTAAATTTTACATTATTGTATGTGCTAAATGTATATATTTATAACAGCCCTATGGTTATGACAGTGCTAGTTCTAACTTTATTATTACACGCTTCCCTTTCGTAAGAAGTTCTTGCATTTCCCCACACTAAGCAATCCATTCTCCATAAAGTTGCGGAGGCTTTACCAGACGACCACTTCGCGTTCATTTCGGTTCCTCTGTTGAAATTACACGGTTCTCCTGAGGCTCAAATCCTTCGAAAGGATCTGAGTCGTATCCTTCAAAGGGACCCGAACCATCAGAGGCAATGTCATAGAAGGAAGCCGAATTCGACATCAACTTGGTTATTCTCTTGTACATTGTCACCTTTAGTTGAGTCATCCCTATCTGTCTCGCAAGGAGAAACATGAGCGTTATTATTTGGTAAATTTGAATGGTTAAGGAGATGTTCTTCAAGAAGCAGCTCACTAGGATCAATCTCATTATTCTGAGTTTTAGATATGAAACGGCGATTTCTACGGTAGAAATTAATAAAATTATCTTCAAAGATGTATGATTTATCATTCACTTTTCTGACGACACTGCCATAATGCCACTCTTTTCCGTTCTTTTTAAACAATATTCGATCTCCTTCATCTAGAACTGGCAACGGCTTCGCATGCTGATCATAATACTTCCTCTGATATTGTCGTTTCTGATCAATGCGGTCCTGAACAACTGATTCTTCCATGTTATTACGATGTAGGAGTTTTGCATCAATCGGTAACGCTGCCTTGATTACGCGACCCAAGAAAAGTTGTGCTGGTGAAAGCTTCATCCTAGCGACTGGAGTTGCATTACATTCGAGCAGCCTGAGCTGATACATATCCGTGGCACCCTCCTCAAGGCACCGTTTCAGGAGATTCTTCGCAATAGCTACACCTTTTTTCGCCAGATCGTTACTTTGGAAATATCTTGGACTAGAGAAAATAAAACGAAGGTTGTAATCGTTTGCAAACTTATCACACACTTCTGAGTTGAACGGTACGTTATCACATCGTATCTCAGTGGATAACCATAGCGACAGAAAATAGCATTCAATATTTTAACGACCGATGGGGCGGACTTGTCAGACAGCACTTCTGGACACAGGAAACCAGAGTATGAGTCCATCAATGTCAACAGATACTTTTTGGAAAGGATACTCAGGTTTGTCGTTTTGAACAAGAGGCTCTTTTTGATTGTTGCGCTTAAATTTTTCACATACCACGCAATCTTTAACGATCTCGGAGATATCCTTAGTCATACCAGGCCAATACACATGTAGTCGAGTTCGAGTCAATGTCTTTTCAACCCCCATATGAGACGCATGCAACCACTTGCAAATAGTATACTGCAATTCTGTAGGAATAACCAGCCTATGGTCCTTGAAAAGCAATTCCTGTTCGTAGTGCAGTTCATCTTTGACCTTATGGAACAACTGCGCCAGATCATCAAGCTGATGAAACGATGGCCAGCCTTCATGTACATATTTGCAAATGCACTGATATTTCTCATCGCTCTTCGCAAATCCGACGAGTCACTGAATGAATCAATCCCTCCAAGTGCAAATTATTGGTCACTGGATCACCGAGTGGGGCTCTTGAGAGACAGTCTGCCATCAACATATCTTTACCAGGGGTATAAATAATAGACATACCAGCATACTTAAGCAAGAACATGAACATTCGTTGCAGGCGAGGAGAGACGGCGTCAATGTCACGAGTGATCAACGTAGACAACGGTTTATGGTCGGACTGCACAATAAACTCCCGACCATACAAGAAATAGTGAAAACGCTCACATGCAAACACAATAGCTAACAGTTCTTTCTCTATTTGAGCCCACTTTTGCTCACTTTTAGTCAAACAGCGAGACGCGTATGCCACAGGCCGTCCATTCTGCAACAATACACTGCCGATTCCATCTTTCGAACTATCAGTCTGAATAACAACTTCCTTCTCCGGATCATAAATAGTCAACACCGGAGAAGTCGATATAATGTCTAATAACTGTTCAAGCTCATCGGCATGTGCTTTAGTCCACTCCCACGACTTATCTTTTCTCGTCGGATCACGTAAAAGAGCAGTCCTCTTAGACAGATTTGGTATGAACTTCGCCAAATATTTGAATAATCCAAGCAACCGCATCAGCTTCGTCTTAGTTGTGGGAATGGGAAACTCAGTAATAGCACGAATGTATTTATTGTCCGGTCTGATGGTACGATCTGCAATTATGTGCCCCATAAACTTGATCTCACTGCATCGGTACTGGATCTTATCAACATTGAAACGAATGTTATTTTCAATGGCTCGTTCAATTACGACTTTTAACACGCGATCATGCTCCTTATAATCCTCACCCGCAATAGCGATGGCATCAAAATATACTTCCACGCCAGGAATGTCGCCGAAAATCTGAACTATTTTCTTTTGGAACATTTCCGGTGCACTATTGAGACCAAACGGGACACGGTTCCAACGGAATCTCCCAAACGGGGTCATGAATGTCGTCAAATCTGAACTCTGGCGGTCAAGTTCCAACTGCCAAAATGCACTCCTAAGATCAAGAACAGTGAACACCTTTTTATTAGACAACCTGCTCATGATGTTTTCAACTGTTGGTATGAGAAAATGTTCCCGCTTTATGCATGCATTTAGCGGTTTGGGGTCAAGGCAAATTCTTAAACTACCGTTTGGTTTTTCCACTATTTGAATATTATTGACCCAATCCGTAGGATAATCAACCGGTGCAATGATATCTTGATCAACCATTTCCCCTAGTTGATCCTTCAGTCTGTCGAGCAAACTAAACGAGATTCTCTTACGGTAGTGTAATGATGGGACTGAGCCTTCCTTGAGAACAATTTAACACGTATCAGGACATTTGCCTAGGCCTTCAAAAACCTCCTTGCACACTTTTACAAATTCTACAACTAGAGGGTAATATACTTCCCATCTGAATAGCGTAAGTACGTTTAATCAGTCCCAGGGCCACACATGGTATCCTAATAAGGGTTCAAACTTATTATCAACGACCATGAACATGGCAACGTGAGATTCACCTTTATATTTATCTAATTGAGTCACAGTCACTTGACCGTGGATCTTGATTTCATTGCAACTATAATCAAGAATTCTGAACCGATTGAAGTTCGTTATTTTACCATTTATTTTTTTGACAAGATCATAAAAAGCAAAGCCATGGGTTTATACCGTCTTTAGACATTACCCTTCTTTATCGACAGACTTCGCAGCCGGCTGTTAGAGTACAGGAAAATTACGGGGCCAGTGCAACAATCCTACTGACTAACTAGCAAGCACCGCCTAGCCGAGATTCGAACATAAGACGACTGGCTTGTTAGACCAGCGTCGTACCTCGAAGCTAACTGGGCGGCAATTAATATCTGAGCCTGTGTCAAGTTTAAGTGCTACTGAAAAGTCCTGAACGAAGAATGTTTTTATCCATCTGACCCGATTAACGACTCGCTCCTTCACTCCTTTGTAATGTCACCTCAGCCGACTCGGCTTTTGGCGCTTCCTCCAGCAGTGCTTTAACCTCAGCTTGACCTAGACACTTTCGATCCAATAGCTGTTTATTTGCCGCAGCAGTTTAGAATACCTTGCAGATTTCCACAACCTTCGGTAACGGATCGTCTCTACCATCCAACAGCTTGAGTTGCAGCTTTTTGTCCTGAATTCCTATTAGGATGCGATCTCTAAGCATTCTGTCAGCATAAGAGGTACGGCAATTCGTACACTCGAACTCACAATACTGCAGCTGTTTTCGCAATTCGGTTTCAAAACTTCCGAATGACTGTTTCTCCTTTTGGCTAATCATATTAAATTTGAATGCTTCCATTGCCACGTTTTTTCTCGGCAAACAATAATTATCAAATGCCTTGATAACGATAGTAAGCGTCCTACGACCAGCAACATTCGCTCCAATACCACCGACCCGCGCAGCTACATTTTCATTTTCATCATCAGCGACCGCTTGTTCAATAACCGCACCTCCATCGATATTGCCAACTCGACCAACAGCAGCCACACCAACACCAGCAACAGCATCCACAGCAGCAACATCAGCCTCACCACCGAGCATATCATCGAAGCTTTTGTCATTCGGGAATAATGTATTAAATATTTCAACTCCACTTTGACCAATCAACCACAGGAATGTGGCTATCTTACTCTGCTCGCTATCGTTTTGCTTGTTGTGAGCGATCATGTAAATGAGAAAAGTTTGCTTCCAATTCGGCCACTCTGCTGTTAAATTTGTACAATCAAGAGGCTGTGGAAGTCTCAGCTCCAGAGACGACGCCATTTTCCTTTCTTGAAAATTCTAAATTGTTTCACTCCCACTTACTGATTTTTCACCGGGTTCACTAACTGTGACAGTTATTCCGTTTGGGGAACCGAAAAACGCCTGGAAAAACTATTTTCCGATGACAAATGTCCGAATTTCCACTTCTGATACAATGTAATAATTGCAGTGATACACAATGCTTGTGTACAGGTCAACTATTTATTACGAAGTAAATTTTACATTATTGTATGTGTGTTTGACTGGACGGACGCGCCTGTCTAACTAAATGTATATATTTATAACAGCCCTATGGTTATGACAGTGCTAATTCTAACTTTATACAGGTAAAGTAGAGAAAAGCATTGAAGGAAGGGTACCCAATTACACACAAGCACGCATAAAAAATTCAATAAGCATATCGCTACAGCAAACACCCGGGCGTTATCACAATAGATCAAACGTTACTGGTCGCAATGATGGGTCCATACAGGAAAAAAACTACAAGGTATACAGCCCTAAGGGTTGTACGAAAGGGTGACGTGTCATATAATACTCATTACATTGATAACATGTTTTAATCGATGAAGTATAACTTTATGTCTGATCACTAGATCAAAGACTAATGCAAACTGCATTTATGGCATATGCATATTTGAGTATCTGTGAGTATCATTGTTTGAGTGTTTATTTGTAAAAGAAGAGTGAAATATTCTGTTTTAATTCTTCATTGAATCAATGGTGGTTTTGGAAAAAAAAAAACCGTTTGAAATTGTTTGGTGGCCCTGAAAAGAACTATGTTTGAGCTGATAGCACTTCTTAAAAAACAGTACTATAATTACTGTTACCAATATATAGATGGATGTCGCTATTCGGTCCTTTAGACTCTAGGATGATGGCTGCCCGCTAATACAGGAGTGATAGGAAATACCAAATCACTGCAAAGTAGAAATGGATTAGTTTTATCAAAATACTGACCGTCCGTCAGTGCGATCGTGCGATAAATGAGCAGACGGCGAACCTAGTGTGCTATTTTATAGTCACTGGCATTGCCGTTGCTACTTGTAAGCTAGTGTAGGTGTGGGAGAAACCATAATTATCCGAATGGAACGTTAACCATTTAGAAAGTGTAGAAAAATCTTTCCATTCTTCAATTACTATAGCTCTTATAAGAACTGTTTAAGACCACAACGGCCTGCTGCTGAATTTACTGCCAGTCAGTCGTTCCGTTTCCGTTTGCCATCAGTGTTGGTTTACGATAATTGCGATCGAAGTTGCCGCCAAAATGCCATCGTTTTTACCTCTAATTGCTGTCGGTGTTGCCGCCAAATGCCGTTGGTTTCGCCACCAATAGCCGTCGATGATAAATACTGACCGTCCGTTAGTGCGATCGTGCGATAAATGAGCAGGCGGCGAACCAAGTGTACCATTTTATAGTCACTAGCACTGCCGCTGCTACTTGTAAGCTAGTGTAGGTGGTGGATGAAACCATATTGGCTGCTGCTGCTTAAATGATTGTCCGACACTGATTGAGCAAGCTATCGAACAATTTCGCATGTCTGCGATGGGGATAATGCAAAATGTAACGTAAAGTGCATCGTGTGGGATTCACGTTGGCCATTGCCCGCTGATTCTGCTTGTCTTCGGGGTCGGTGTTGCCGTCAATAGCCATCGATGTTGCCAATTGGATTGGAAAAGGGGTGTGGCTTACAAAGTGGTCTCAAAGGTTATCATTTGGATCCAAATCCTCTGGTGTATCTAATTGTCATCCGTGCCTGTGAAGCTAGACGATCTCAAGGGAAATGTATGGGAAAATTCGACCTTAAAACTTTACACACATTTTCACTATTTAACGTATAAAAAATTATTATTAATATGTTACTATAAAATTACTGGACATTTTATCTATCCAACGACATATTATCTGTTATGTTTCGTTCAGTAGTATAGTAGCTATTAGCGTTTGAAATATTTCATTCAAACGTTACACTTCTATTTTTCGTTTTTACAAAATGCTACCCAGTCCCAGTATAGTAAACAAAGACGCAGTCCTACGTCAAAAAAACAAAAAAGAACCCTCTCCCGACTGTACACGGGTTATTAGCCTTTTTCGGCAGGTCAAACTCCTCGGTATCGTTAGCGATACAGGCAAATCAAGCAACGTAAGCGAGTCCCTGGAATCGCATTCTAATCGTAGAAGTTATGCAACTTTGATTTACAAACTGTTGTCGGCGTACACTAATGCCGTCAGCACATTTTCGCTGAAACAGAAACCGTTTAATTAATTTTAACCTTCCCGTTATAAAAATGTTACACATTTTGCATTTGGGTCAAAAATGACCAGTTTTGAGCGTGCTCTCAATCATCCATTTTCAATCCGAAATTCGTTTTCTTCGCTTCATTTGAAAGATACGACCCCAAACTTCCACTCAAAGTAAATTAGGGAATATTTTGTTGACTAATGGCCACTTCAGCGTCGGTTTCGGAACATCCACTACCTGGTACCGGGAGAGTTTTGCATTTTTGGATTTTGAGATAATTTGTCTTGCGGCATATCAAATCACATCAGCTTGATAAAATTAGACTTATGGAACAATGGGGACATTTTGGAACCAAATGGCCACTTCACCATTGGTTCCGGAATGTGCGGTAGCCGCAAGATAAGCTATGCTAAAATTCAAAAATGTCCCCAAAAACCAGGTACCGCATGTTCCGGAACCGACAGTGAAGTTTGGTTCCAAATGTCCCAATTTTATTTCCAATAGTCTTATTTTATCAAACTGATGTGATTTAATGCGTCGCAAGATGAATTATCTCAACAATGCAACATTCCCCCAATAACAGGCAGTGGATGTTCCGGAATCGACGCTGAAGTGGTCATTAGTCAACAAAATATTCCCTAATTTACTTTGGGTGGAAGCTTGGGGTCGTACCTTTCAAATGAAGCAAGGAAAACGAATTTTTTTTATTGAAAATGGATGATTGAGAGTAAGCTCAAAATTGGTCGTTTTTGGACCCCAATGCAAATGTATAACTTTTTTTGCTGCGCTTCGTCTATATGTCGCTGAAACTCCCCCACAATGCTAGTTTTACAAAGTTGGAAAAAGTTAAAAACATTCAAGTCTCTAGCTCGTTCCGTTATTGAATAGAAACTTTGTAAGTATGTCGATTGGTTAAAAATGACCCCAATGCACTAGGAAGGTTAGGTAAAGAAAAGAAGCATGAACTAATATCTATATTTACGAATAGTAATAATGAAATCGCGACAAATATTGAATTAATTCTAAAGCTTTATACACGCAACAGCCATCAACATCCTTCCACAAGTATTTTAATACCGGCATCCACACTAGTTCGTTGGCGTTCCGTGATGTGATGTTACCTATTCGTTTGTTTGTCTATCGCGCAATTTGAAAACTCTCAAAATCCAAATTTATCTGACATAATGGCAATTGTCGATTTGGAAAAAATATTCCCCGTACAACGCGCTGCACAATTTTTTGGCAGCTTGAAATCGTCGCAGGCAAAAAACGCTTGGCTGAATAAATGAATTTTGCACTCGCGACCTGAGATCAGCTCGCGATGAACTTGACAACGGTTTCGTCCGCGACAGTTACAATTTATTGCGTTCGATAATATGTACAATTTACAATAACATTTTCATCTTTTTTCTTGCATTTTGGAAAAAAGGTTCGATACCGGTTGTATCGATAGTATCGATACTTTATCGCCGATACTTCGATACCTGGTATCGAATATTGGTAAGTATCGCCGATACCAAGGTATTCGATACTTTGCTTAGTATCGCCCATCCCTAGTTACTGCGTTACAATCCAGTGCGATCTGACAAAATACATTGTAATAATACCCATCCCGAACAAAGAAGCTAACACTATAGCGGAAGCATTAGTGGAAAACTTCATTTTATTATACGGAAACTTCATCGAAATGCGCTCCGATCAAGGAACCGAGTATAAAAATGAAATAAGGCTTGTTCGCGACAAAATTTGGACACCCCTAAACACACACAGTTAAGAAAACTTGCCAAAAAGCTTGGACAAATATTACGAAGGAGATCAGATCTTTCTGTACGTACCATTGCTCGTAAAATAAATATGTCGCCAACATTCGTGCACACTTCTAAGCAACGACAAGGCATGAAGTCTTTCAAGGTGAGGACTGTGCCAAACCGTAATGATAAGCAAAATACGACGGCCAAGACACGCGCTTGTAAGCTTTATCGCGAATATTTAACGAAGTTTCCATGCGTTAAAATGGACGATGAAATGTTTTTAGACTTTAAACAGCTTCCTGGTATGTCTTTTTACACTGCCATGAAACGGAATGGCGTTGCAGAGCATTCTAGGATAAAGAAGAAAGCCAAGTTCCCCAAAAATAATTAGTATGGTAGGCCATATGCAGCTGTGGTCGAGCAAGCAAAAGTTATATCACTGCAGGAACGGTTAACAAGGAAATATACTGTGAAGAATGCCTGCAGAAACGATTGTTACCGTTCCTACACAGTCATGATGTACCCTCGCTGTTTTGGCCTTATTTGACATCCTGTCATTACGCCAAAGATGTTTTGAAATGGTATGATGCTAATGGAGTCCATATTGTACCGAAGGAGGCGAATCCACCTAACTGTCCAGAGTTACGCCCCATCGAGCGGTATTGGGCTTTGGTGAAGAGAGAGCTCTGTTATTGTAAAGATACTGGGACAGCTTTTTAACTTTAACTTCTAGCTTTATTTTTGTTAATAATTTGGTTTCACTATCATTATTCAAAAAAGGGGGGAGGTATTCTATACGTACGTCACTCTCATTTAGCATCAGTAAAACAAAACAACATATGAATCATCACAATAAAATAACTAAACCCTTCCGCTCGCCGTAGCACAAACTGACACCAGCGACCACCGCCGTCAGAAGCGCGCACTCCGAAGTGACATTTCTTGCCTACGCAGCAGCGGGTGGCTTGGCCCCCAGCGACGATCGGAAAGGATTCAAATTACATTGAAAGCAATTGAGCCAGAAGTACATAGTTAATAACTCCGCCAGTGAGGGACCACGCTGATGAACTAGCACGTGTGACTCCATGAAAAGAGTGAACAAGTGATGGGGAAATTGGATCGGGACCCGAACTGTCTGTCACAAGCCAGGATAAAGGAGGAGTGTTGAGATTTGTCTTTCGGTGTGCAGCGCTGGATGGCTCCATGACAAACACGCGATGGATCCATCTAGATCTGTACACCGAGTCTCTTCCGCGGCAAATCTTGTAACAAAACGTTTGCTCCCAATGTAGCAAGCAACATTGGAGCATGCTGCATTCTGCCTGCCTAAGGATGAATGCTTGGGGGAGTCTAATTAAGTCTCCCAAGGTCGAACGGAGCCTGCATGGTACCAGGGCACCCCGTGCAGTAATTTGCGCCCTCTGTTTTAAGCTGGTAACGGACAGCTGATTCTTTCTCCCAGCAAATTAAGACCATTGAGATGGAAACAATTAATGAAACTTTTAATATAAATATAAATAACAAATCAAGTGGGGGATCAGCACTCAGGAGGGACCCTGACATCGATAAGACCCAAGAGGAAACTGGCGATGCTGATATAATCAGTCAAATCCCAGGACCCAGTTGTGTCAACGGTGCAGGACTAAACCCAAAACAGCCCGGTCGTACCACAAATCATATAAAATTACAAAGAAAAAATGTTAAATTTGTCCAGGTGAATCTTCACCATGCAAAGGGAGCAACTGCTGTATTTTATAGAAGATTCACAGAAAGCAACCTGGATGTAGCACTGATCCAGGAGCCCTGGACCTATAAAGGTAGGATACAAGGAATTCCTACAAAGTCGTGTAAATTGATTTACGCCGAAGGTGAGCTCACGCCAAGAGCTGCTATTTTAGTAAGTGAAAACATAAATAACAGAATTGATTACAAAAGATCTCACAGCAATAATGATGGAGGTTCCAACGACCCATGGCACGACTGAAATTTGCGCAGCATCTGCATATTTTCCAGAAGGAGGTGAAGTACCTCCACCAGAAGTGGTAAATTTGGTTTCTTACTGCAAGAAACAAAACAAACCACTTGTAATTGGATGTGATGCAAACGCCCATCACACTGTTTGGGCCAGCACAGATACCAATAACAGAGGTGAACTCCTTTTAGACTATATATCATCAAATGATATAGATATATGCAATAAAGGGGAAGAGCCAACTTTTGTGAACGCAATAAGGCAAGAAGTACTTGGCTTAACACTATGCAGTCCAACGATGACTGATAAAATAAAAAATTGGCACGTATCGGATGAAGAATCTTTGTCCGATCACAAGCAAATCATATTTGATTACGAAGCTAATCAGCAACTTAAGGAAATTATAAGAGATCCCAGGAAAACAAACTGGGATCAGTATAATTTGAAACTGAAGGTTGGAGTCAAGAACTTGAAAGGCTGCTCAAGGACATGTAAAGAACTTGAGGACAACTCAAAACAACTTTCAAACCTGATCCAACAAGCGAAAGCTGTCCTGCAAAGGAACGCTCTGCGAATAGAGATGTACCTTGGTGGAACAAAACCTGGGAGAAATTTAGAAAGAAAACTCGGAAATTATTTAACCGGGCAAAAAGAACACAACAGTGGACTATAAACAAACTCTCACTGCCTATAATAGGGAAATACGGAGATCAAAGAGGATTCACTGGAGGCACACATGTGAAAACATTGAAAATACTCCAGCAACTGCTAGATTGCAGAAAATCCTCGCTAAAGATCATTCTAATGGGTTAGGTACTTTGAAAAAAGAGGATGGCTCTTTTACTAACTCAACTAAGGAAACATTAGAGTTAATGATGAGAACACATTTTCCCTGTTCAATCATTAATACATGCGGAGACCAAAGTGCACCGGCATTGAGAACTGTAAATCTTGAAACCAGGACAGACATTCACGAAATAGCGAGTGAAATGACTGGGTTAGATAGAAACAGGAATGATGCTTGTACTTTGGCCAAAAAAATTTTTACAAGAAACAAGGTTGAATGGGCGATTGACACTTTTGAACCCTTCAAATCACCGGGTAGGGATGGAATTTTTCCTGTACTACTACAGACCGGTAAGGCGTTTTTAACACCTATTCTAACAAACCTTTTTCAATCAAGCCTGATACTAGGTCATATACCAGCAGTATGGCGACAAGTACGGGTCACGTTCATTCCGAAGGCTAATAAGAAGGATAAGACCCCAGATAACACAAAATCGTAATAGAAAGTTCACATTAAATCGTTTTCATGTCAATTTCACATTGGAATTGTATAATGACTGAAGTTTTTGGAGCGTCTTAGTAGAATACGAAACCTAAAAATAAAAAATAAAAAATAAGAAAAGGATAAGTTTTTCTTATTTTTTATTTTTAGGATTGTATAATGATTAGAGTATGTCAAATCGAAGTGAACAATAAGTTGCTTTGCAGTCGTGCGTGTCTTCATATACAATTCATGACTGTGAATTATAAAGCAGGATAGACAATTGCAATATTTGATTATATCTTAATCATATATTTAGGAGTATTTAGTTGCGTGTTATAAAAACTGCGCAAAATAGAATTACAAATAGTTGTCAAAATTTTCGCACGTATGTCGCCTCCACTTTGGTACATATATGTTCTTATATGGCGTGAAATATAACTTTTTCGTTCAGATATGATTTCGTATACCTCAGTTGCAATCGAGATATACAAACCAAATGGTTTACTGGGACTTCACCAAAATCCTTCAGGCCGATAAGCTTATCGTCCGTTGTGTTAAAGACAATGGAAAAAATAATTGATGAGCATATAAAATTATCATATTTAGCCAAAGATCCTTTGAGCGAATATCAATTCGCATATCAAGAAGGCAAATCTTCAATAACAGCAGTACAAACTGTTGTAAAAAAACTAGAAAAGTCTTTTGAAGCGAAATTTCACTAGGTACCTTCCTTGACATAGAAGGCGCATTTGATAATTCATCTCATAATTCAATGATTACGGCTATGACGAAACGTGGTTTCGATATATCCATTATCGACTGGATTAGCGAAATGTTATCAAAAAGGGAAATATCAGCAAGCCTTGGAAGGTCATCTAGCATTAGAGCAGTAAAAGGTTGCCCACAAGGAGGCGTAATATCACCTCTACTGTGGTCTTTAATAGTTGATCTTCTTCAAAAGTTGACGGCGATAGGCTTTGAAATAATTGGCTTCGCAGATGATATAGTCATAATTGTTCGAGGAAAATTTGATTCTATTATCGCTGACCGAATGCAAATGGCTTTAAATTTGATTTCATCATGGTGTGATAGGCAGGGTCTCATCATAAATGCCAATAAAACTACTATCATACCATTTACGTGAAGGAAAAAATTTACATTAAATAAAATCAGATTGAAAGGAACACTTTTAAAACTTTCAGACACTGTTAAATATCTTGGAATATTTCTTGACAGAAAACTCAATTGGAACACACATCTAGAGCAAGCAGTAAACAAAGCAACAAATGCTCTATGGATATGTAAAAGAACGTTTGGTAAGCAATGGGGACTGAAACCGAAGATGATCCATTAGATCTATTCGGCCATTGTCAGACCCAGGATTACCTATGCTTCGTTGGTCTGGTGGCCAAAAACGAAAGAGAAAACTACCCAAATAAAGCTGGAAAAACTTCAAAGGCTAGCCACTCTCTCAATAACAGGTGCAATGAGAAGTACACCTTCGAAGGCATTGGATGCTTTACTCTATGTACTTCCATTGCATCAGTTTATACAATTAGAAGCTGGAAAAAGTGCTCTGAGAATCAAAAGATCAAAGAACCTTTTTGAAGGGGACTTAACAGGTCATCTCAGTATTCTAAAAACTATTAGCATTAGTCCTCTTGTTGTCTTGTCCTCTTGAGCTAAAAGCATGGGAAAGTACGAAAGTGGAATCAAATTAGAATAACGCTTTCAATGCTAGGCAGTCGAAACGTTTCATCTCTCCAAACGTTCCAATTACTCGCAAAATACTGGAGCTTTCGAAGAAAGATCTAAGCATTTATACTGGTCTTATAACAGGACATTGTCCGAGCCGCTATCATCTGAAGCTAATGGGAAAACTTCATGATGATATATGTCGCTTCTGCGGCACAGAAAAAGAAGACTCGGAACACCTGTTATGCCGATGTCCGGCAATTCTCAATAAAAGGTTAAGGTTCTTCGAAAGAGGGCTTTTACAACTCTCTGATATTTGGAGAACAAGTCCCAGCGCAGTAGTGCACTTCATCCGAAGTGCATCACCGGGCTGGACAAATGCTATTAGTCAAACAATAACAATCACTTCTGATAGTGGTGCGTCATCTTGACAACATAGCTATAATAAAACGGGGAATATATCACAATAGATCAAACAAATGGTCGCAGTGATAAAAATACCCAACATGGAAAAAAAAAAGTTTTTAGCAACAGTGCTGCCAAATATTGTTATTTTCGATTTGAAAACTAAATTTGCATTTTTCTTTCAATGAAGACAATTTGATCTCGAAAATTTCAACACCATCGTGTTCCTCGGATTTTTTACTTAATGAACAATCATCACCCCGAGGTATTTTTAGCCGATCTCGAGATATAGCGTTTTGAAACAAGCAATTCCCAGTTTCTCGTGCCTTTAACCATGCGAGATGACCAGCAGCAGAGGTGACACAATGTCAATGGTGCAACAATACCATTCGCTTGCGTAATGCAAAATACTGATCACTCGTGTTTTAAAGCAGAAGCGTTTAGTTTTGGTGAATCTGAAGGAAATATATGCCCTGTATAAAGAAAAGTTCACGAACGAAAAACTTGGATTTTCAAAGTTTGCAGAATCTCGGCCACTAGAGTGCGTGTTGGCAGGAACAAGTACACACGCGGTGTGCGTGTGTGCAATTCATGAAAATTTCAGACCGAAATTCGTAGGAGCCCGCTTGGATCAAATGCAGATTGATGAGATTAAAGTGTTTGAAACCTTACAGAGATATGCTGAAACGATGCCTGTGCAATCCACCAACAGAGACATGTTTCCTAAATTCGTGCAAAAAGTCCGCATGTGGTGATCTAAGCACTTTGAAAGATCTTGTTTGGTCATATTTTGCTGATACCGATATCAAGCAAATCCAATACAAATATTGGTCTCAGCAAGAGAGATTTTGCGTGGACTGTCATGTTTCGGAGGTCGAACTTTTTTGTGGAAACCAGGGCTTGAAAAGGGATCGCAAGTTGAATGTGACTGCCGTGAATGCGAACTTTCCGCATTCAAACTCCGCTTTTTGAACGATCATTTGACTGTTTTTCTTATCCAGTCAATCTGCCGCTTGCGCTGCTGCCGTCTTACAATTCATGCGGCATCTCAGCGAAAGCAAACAGTCAATCTCCCGTTTTGCTTTGCGCTTTGAGAATATAAACTGCAAACTGACTGGAAGCATACGGTGACGTATTTTTTCGTTTCTCTTTTTGTCTCCAAATCGGCTGCTCACAGTAATAGTTTGTCACCCGGACGTCGGTCCGACGCAAGCAAAATATTCGTTTGTATTGGTCGGAGTCCGACCGACTTCTTCCATGCACATGTAGTGGTTGTTTTTTTGTAGTATTGAATCATACGATTGTGCGGTTGCTTTTCGTTAGCGTGGTGATTTCCAGTCATTTGACTGTTTTGCAGTCATTCGCTGCTCCAAACGGTAAAGGCAACTTGATCGAAACGAAAATGTCAAAAAGCTTTAGAACGCGTTCATTCTGTTGCGTGCATTCAGCGTTTGACTGAGCAAACTGCCAGTTGTGTTATGCATAGCGTTCGTATTCCACCTCTAAACGGACGGTGTGAACTTGAATGCGCGTTGGTGTGACTGCGGTAGAAAAAAAGGATCGGTCGAAGCCCTGGTGGAAACGTTGTTTGATACAATCCCTGATGTACTTGCGTACATGACTAAGTTTCAAAAAAACAAGCGGAGTTCTTTAAGGTGAAGCGGTACTGAATCCAACAGAGTCGGACATCCTATATCCTCACAAGGACGCCATTTTTACGCCCATGTTGGGGTTCAGTACCGTATCACCTTGAAAGTGTACGTAATAATCTTCGTGAGGGTAAGGTATTAGTGGTTGCCGATTTCTCCGAAAATTTCTCATTCGTGTTCCAAGATAGCGTACAGTCGGGTCACTATAATAATAGTCAGGCTACGATTCATCCGTTTGCGGCA